>NW_016827299.1:1432362-1456890 GCF_001698545.2 Rhinopithecus bieti
TACAGAGACAGGCAGGTTTCCTTGAGCTGCTGTGAGCTCCACCCAGTTCGAGCTTCTCAGCGGCTTTGTTTACCTACTTAAGCCTCAGCAATGGTGGGTACCCCTCCCCCAGCCTCGCTGCTGCCTGGCGGTTAGATCGCAGACTGCTGTGCTAGCAATGAGGGAGGCTCCGTGGGCGTGGGACCCTCCCGCCCAGGTGTGGGTATAATCTCCTGGTGTGCCCGTTTCCTTAAAGCGCAGTATTTGGGTGGGAGTTACCCAATTTTCCAGGTGTTGTGTGTCTCAGTTAACCTGGCTAGGAAAAGGGATTCCCTTCCCCTTGCGCTTCCCAGGTGAGGCGATGCCTCGCCCTGCTTCAGCTCTCGCTGGTCGGGCTTCAGCAGCTGACCAGCACCGATTGTCCGGCACTCCCTAGTGAGATGACCCCAGTACCTCAGTTGAAAATGCAGAAATCACCAGTCTTCTGTGTCGCTTGCGCTGGGAGTTGGAGACTGGAGCTGTTCCTATTCGGCCATCCTGCCCCACCCCCCCAGTGTTTCTTTCTTAATTTCCTCTCTCTTTTTAAATTATACTTAAGTTCTGGGATACAGGTACAGAAGATGCAGGTTTGTTACATAGGTATACATGTGCCATGGTGGTTTGCTGCACCCATCAACCCATCATCTACATTAGGTATTTCTCTTAATGTTATCCCTTCTCTTGCCCCCCAGCCACCGACAGGTCCCGGTGTGTGATGTTTCCTCCATATGTTCTCATTGTTCAGTGCCCACATAGGAGTGAGAGCATGCAGTGTTTGGTTTTCTTTTCCTGTATTAGTTTGCTGAGAATGATGGTTTCCAGCTTCATCCATGTCCCTGCAAAAAACATGAACTCCTACTTTTTTTATGGCAGCATAGTATTTCATGGTGTACATATGTCACATTTTCTTTATCCAATTTAACATTGATGGGCATTTGAGTTGGTCCCAGGTCTTTGCTACTGTGAATAGTGCTGCAATAAACATATGTGTGCATGTGTCTTTATAGTAGAATGATTTATAATCCTTTGGGTATATACCCAGTAATGGGATTGCTGAATCAAATAGTATTTCTAGTTCTAGATCCTTGAGGAATCGCCACACTGTATTCCACAATGGTTGAACTAATTTACACTCCCAGCAATAGTGTAAAAGCGTTCCTATTTCTCCACATCCTCCCCAGCATCTGTTGTTTCCTGACTTTTTAATGATCACCATTCTAACTGGCATGAGATGATATCTCATTGTGGGTTTGATTTGCATTTCTCTATGACCAGTGATGATAAGTTTCTTTTTAAATATGTGTTTGTTGGATGGATAAATGTCTTCTTTTGGAGGTGTCTGTTCATATCCTTTGCCTACTTTTGATGGAGTTGTTTGCTTTTCTTGTAAATTTGTTTAAGTTCCTTGTAGATTCTGGATACTAGCCCTTTGTCAGATCAATAGATTGCAAAAATGTTTTCCCATTCTGCTGGTTGCCTGTTCACTCTAATGATAGTTTTTTTTTTTTTTTTTCTTTCTTTTTTTTTTTTTTTTCTGTGCAGAAGCACTTTAATTACATCCCATTTGTTAATTTTGGCTTTTGTTGCAATCGGTTTTCATTTTTTAGTAATGAAGTGTTAGCCCATGCCTATGTCCTGAATGGTATTGCTTAGATTTCCTTCTAGGGATTTTATGGTTTTAGGTCTTACATTTAAATCTTTAATCCATCCTGAGTTAATTTTTGTATATGGTATAAAAAAGGGGTCCAATTTCAGTTTTCAGCATATGGCTAACCAGTTTTCCCAACACCATTTATTAAATAGGGAATCCTTTTTTCATTGTTTGTTTTTGTCAGGTTTGTAAAAGATCAGGTGATTGTAGATGTTCAGCATTGTTTCTGAGGCCTCTCTTCTGGTTCCATTGGTCTTATACTATATCCTTCTTTGTACCAGTACCATGCTGTTTGTTTACTGTATCCTTGTAGATATAGTTTGACGTCAGCAGGTAGTGTGGATGCCTCCAGCTTTGTTCTTTTTGCTTAGGATTGTCTGGGGCTGCATATGGACTTTTTTTTTTTTTTTTTGGATTCCATTAAAATTTAAATAGTTTTTTTTTTTTTTTTTTTTCTAATTCTGTGAAGAAAGAGGGTATAATGACAATAGCATTGAATCTATAAATTACTTTGGGCAGTATGGCCATTTTCATAGTATTGATTCTTCCTATCCATGAACATGGAATGTTTTCCATTTGTTTGTGTCCTCTCTTATTTTCTTGAACAGTAGTTTGTAGATCTCCTTGAAGAGATCCTTCACATCACTTGTAAGTTGTATTCCTAGGTATTTTGTTCTCTTTGTAGCAATTGTGAATGGGAGTTCCCTTATGATTTGACTCTCTGTTTTCCTATTATTTTGTATAGGAGTGCTTGTGATTTTTGCATATTGATTTTGTATCCTGAGACTTTGCTGATATTGCTTATATCAGTAAGCAATATAAAAAGATATATGTGAATACCTTTATTTTTTTCTTGTGCTTGATTTCCCTGGCCAGAACTTCCAATACTATTTTGAATAGAAGTGGTGAGAAAGGGCAAACTTGTTTTGTGCTGGTTTTCAAAGAGAATGCTTCCAGCTTTTGCCCATTCAGTATGATATTGCCTGTGGGTTTGTCATAAACAGCTCTTACTATTTTGAGATATGCTTCATCAATACCTAGTTTATTGAGTGTTTTTAGTATGAAAGGGTGTTGAATTTTGTCAAAGGTCTTTTCTGCATCTATTCAGATAATCATGTGGTTTTGTCATTGGTTCTGTTTATGTGATGGATTACATTTATTGATTTGCATATGTTGAACCAGCCTTGCATCCCAGGGATGAAGTTGACTTGATCATGGTGGATAAGCCTTTTAATGTGCTGCTGGGTTTGGCTTGCCTGTATTTTATGGAGGATTTTTGCATTGATGTTCATCAGGGATATTGTCCTGAAATTTTCTTTTTTTGTTGTTTCTGCCATGTTTTGGTATCAGAATGATGCTGGCCTCATACAATGAGTTAGGGCATTACATAATGGTAAAGGGATAAATGCAACAAGAAAAGCTAACTATCCGAAAAATATATGCACCCAATACAGGAGCACCCAGATTCACAAAGCAAGTTCTTAGAGACCTACAAAGAGACGTAGACTCCCACACAGAGTAATAGTGAGATACTTTAACACCCCACTGTCCATATTAGACAGATCAATGAGACAGAAAATTAACAAGGATATTCAGGACTTGAACTGAGCTCTGGACCAAGCAGACCTGATAGACATCTACAGAGCTCTCCACCCCAAATCAACAGAATATACATTCTCCTCAGCACTACATAGCACTTATTCTAAAATAACCACGTTATTGGAAGTAAAACACCCCTCAGCATATTCAAAAGAACAGAAATCATAACAATCTCTCAGACCACAGTGCAATCAAATTAGAACCCAGGATTAAGAAACTCACACAAAGCCTCACAACTACATGGAAACTGAACAACATACTCCTGAATGGCTACTGGGTAAATAATGAAATTAGGACAGATATAAATAAGTCCTTTGAAACCAAAGAAAACAAAGACATGTCATGCCACAATCTCTGGGACACAGCTAAAGCAGTGTTTAGAGGGAAATTTATAGCACTAAATGCCCACAGGAGAAAGCGGGAAAGATTTAAAATTGACACCCTAACATAACAAATAAAAGAACTAGGCCGGGCGCGGTGGCTCACCCCTGTAATCCCAGCACTTTGGGAGACTGAGGCGGGTGGATCACGAGGTCAGGAGTTCAAGACCAGCCTAGCCAAGATGATGAAACCCCGTCTCTACTAAAAATACAAAAAAATTAGCCTGGCATGATGGCACATGCCTATAATCCCAGCTACTCCAGAGGCTGAGACAGAAAATTGCTTAAACCTGGAGGGATGGAGGTTGCAGTGAGCCGAGATCACGCCACTGCACTCCAGCCTGGGCAACAGAGCGAGACTCCATCTCAAAAAATAATAATAATTTAAAAAAAAACAAATAAAAGAACTAGAGAAGCAAGAGCAAACAAATTCAGAAGCTAACAGAAGACAAGAAGTAACTAAGATCAGACCAGAGCTGAAGGAGATAGAGACATGAAAAACCCTTCAAAAATCAATGAATCCAGGAGCTGTTTTTTTGGAAAAGATTAACGAATAAATAGACTGCCAGCCAGGCTAATAGAGAAGAAAAGAGAATAATCAAGTAGACGCAATAAAAAAAATGATAAATGGGATATCACCACTGATCCCAAATAAATACAAACTACCATTAAGAATAATATAAATACCTCTATGCAAATAAACTAGAAAATCTAGAAGAAATAGATGAATGCCTGGACACATATACCCTCCCAAGACTAAATCAGGAAGTTAAATCCCTGAATAGACCAATAACAAGTTCTGAAATTGAGACAGTAATTAATAGCCTACCAACCCCAAAAAAGCTCAGGACCAGACAGATTCACAGCCGAATTCTACCAGAGGTACAAAGAGGAGCTGGTACCATTCCTTTGTTATTTTTCTGACTACATGATGTACCTAATGTTGAGAGTGGGATCTGCAAGTCCCCATCACTTATTCTATCAGAGTCTATCTCTCCCTTTATATCTAACAATATTTGCTTTGTATATCTAAGTGTTCTAGTGTGATTGCATATATACTTAGAATTGTTATATCCTCTTGTTGAATTAATCCCTTTATGTTATAGTGATAAAGACAATTTTATAATTGTCTCTCTTTTATTTTGTATTTAATATCTGTTTTATTTGATATAAGCATAGTTACTCTCTGCTTGCTTTTGGTTTCCATTAGTGTAGAATATTTTTTATGTTCCTTTGCTTTCAATCTGTCTCTTTATAGGTGAGATGAATTTCTTGTAGGTAGCATACGGGTGAATCTTGTGTTGTTTTCTCCATTCAGTCAGTCTACAGTTTGTAACTGGAAAGTTTATTTCATTTACATTCAAGTTATTGCTGATATGTGAAAGCTTATTCCTGTCATTTTATTAACTGATTTCTGTTTGTTTTGTGTATTATTTTTTGCCTTCTTTCTCTCTTATTGTTTATCTCTGTGGTTTGGTAGTTTTCTTTAGTTTAATATTTGAACCCTTTCTCATCACCAATCAAAAAATTGTGTATTTACCCTATGAGTGGATTTTGTACTTTTTTGTGTTTTCATGATATTAGATATTATCCTTTTCCTTCCATGTGTAGAATTCTCTTAAGCCTTTCTTGTAGGGCCAGTTAGGTGGTGATGAATGGCCTCAGCTTTTGCTTGTCTGGAAAAGACTTTATATCTTCTTCATTTATGAAGGATAACTGTGTTGGATGTAGTATATATGATTTTTTTTTCTTTTAATGTATCATCCCAATCTCCCCTCGTTTGGAAATTTCCTGCTGCGAAATCTGCTGTTAACCTGATAGGGTTCTGTTATAAGTGATTAGATATATTTCTCTTGCTGTTTTTAGAATTCTCCCTTTGTCTTTGACTTTTGACAGTTTGACTACAATATGCTGTGGAGGAAACCTGTTTGAATTGTATCTATTTGTGGGTTTCTTAGGCTCCTGTATGTGAATGTATAAACATCTTGCTAGATTGGGACGATTTTACCTATTATGTTGTCAAAAATATTGTCTATCGATTTTGTTTTAGACTTCTTGGACCCCTAAATTCAAATATTTGGGCTCTTTATGGTATCCCATATGTCATATACATTTTGTTCATTTTCTTATTTTAAATTTTGTTTGACTGGACTATTTCAAAAATAAATGCTAAGGCATAGGGCTAGAGTCGAGCTGGGCCTGGCAAGCCTGTCATCAGGGGCTCCAGTAGTACATGGCAGAGCTGGCTATCACAGGCAGGGGCAGAATGATCCCTAGGCCCTCAGCAAAATGCTCAGGCAGGGTTTCTGTGGCTGCACTGCAGCTCTGATAGAGGTTTTCTTTTCAATGGTAGCAGCCATAGGTGGGTGCTCAGGGAACAGGCATTTCAACCTCAGTTGGTGGTTATAAGCATGGTAACCTGTCCTCGGGGAATTTATAAATGCATGGTTGCTCTGCTGCTGGGGGGAAGCAGGGCCAATGCCATTGGTTTATGCCTTAGTCCTAGCAGCAGCAGGAATGTGAAGCTCCTGGGATGTGGAAATGCAGCGTCTATTGGGCTTCAAGGCAGGAAGCAGCATGGTGTGGGCTGGGCTCCCAGAATGGCACGTTTGTGTGGCTGCTTAGAAATTGGGGATTGTGTGAGACCCAGTGTGACATCTTTCTCTGGAGCAATGTCATTGCACATTCTCCAGGCAGCTCCCTATGTTATTCTCAGGGCCCACAGGGTTGAAGGACTTTCTCGTGGCTAAGATTGCAGGTGTCTGCAGTGGGAATGTAGACCTTTGTGGATCACTCATTTTCCTTTCCCTATGTTGGGGAGTCTCTCTGGGCTCCCAGCTGATTCCGAAAGAATAGACTATTTCACTTCCCTCACCTTTCTTGTTTTAGACATTTCCTGACAATTCTCTGTTGAAGTCCATGGTTCTCTCTTAGATGATCTATTTGAAGTGTGATTCCTCAATGTTTTGGTTCTTCTTTTTGCAAGAAGTAAGTACCCAGTGCCTCTAGTCAGGCATTTCACATCCCCTCATTTTCAGTGTATTTTAGACTTGAGGAAATGAATTATTATTTTAGAAATAGTGTGAGCTGGCCCAGAGCGGTGGCTCAAGCCTGTAATCCCAGCACTTTGGGAGGCCGAGGCGGGCGGATCACAAGGTCAGGAGGTCAAGACCAGCCTGGCCAACATAGTGAAACCCCATCTCTACAAAAAAATATAAAAAATTTGGCGGATGGGTGGTGGGCACCTGTAATCCCAGCTACTCGGGAGGCCGAGGCAGGAGAACTACTTGAACCCAGGAGGCAGACGTTGCAGTGAAACAAGATTGTACCATTGCATTCCAGGCTGGGTGACCGGGCAACACTGCAAGATTCCATCTAAACAACAACAACAAAAAAAGTGGGAGCTATGTTTTCCATGTTTATAAAGAGAGTTGAAAACAGAAACAGCAAAGACTAGAATGTGTCCTCTGGTGTTGAGTTGGAATTGGAGGTATCAATATGACATCTATAATACATGGAAATAAGTATGAGAAATATAGACACTGAGGACTACTAGAGTGAGGAAGGAGGAGCTGGGTTAAGAAAACTACCTATCTGGTACCATGCTGACTACCAGAGTGACAGGATCCCTACCCCAAACCTGACATCAGACAATATTCCCATAAACAAATCTGCACATGTAATTCCTATATCTAAAATAACATTAAAAAAACCACAGATGCTAATACTAGTGGGGAAAAGTTTGATGATGAGCAGGATATATATAGAGTGCCAAAGTATCTTCCAAGAAAATACTTAATATTAAATAAAAGTAAGTTTACAATGGTGAAACCTGGAGGATACTTAGATAATCTGAATGATCTAAACCAGTGTCATTAATATTGAGAGAAACCTACATCAGACACCTCGGAGAACATTCACTGAGAGACACACAGTCTCCCTTCAGTAGTATTATTGCCCAAAATACTTGACCTAATTCTAATTGGGAAGAAACAGTAGAATAACTGAAAATGTTTTACAAATAACTGGCCTGTTATCTTAAAAAAAATGGTCATTTTCAGGAAATACAAAGACAGGCTGACAGGCTGTTTCAGATTTAAGGAGACTAGTTATAATAATCTAATAAAAACTGTGATTTTAGTTTGGATAGAAAGTTCAAAAATTGATGACTTTCCATATGAACTCTGGATTAGATAATAGTATCATAACTTTGATAAATTTTCTGATTTTGATAACTATATCTTGGTTAGGAAAAGAATGTCCTTTTAGGAATATTCATTTAAATTTTAAAGGGAAAGACGTATGTCTACCTTCTCTTACAAAGTTCAGAAAAAATATAACATATATATACACGTGTGTGTGTGTGTGTGTGCATGTGTATTCATAAAATACTAAAGCAAGTGAGGAAAAATGTAAACAATTCATGACTCTGGGTAAAGGGAAAATAGGACTTATTGTACTATGCTTGCAAAATTCCCTGTGGTTTGAAATTCTGTCAAAATTAAAAGTTATAAATTAAAATTATAGATTTTAAAATAAGACTCTATTTTAAATACTGGCTCAAAATTTGCCCTTGTAAAAGAAAATATTTTAAACACATAACACAGGTTTATTTTTTAAAGATCTTACAATGATGATAAAGATTTTCTTCAGATCATAGTTACCATAAAAGGGTACCTGTTTCTCTCTTCCTTAGAATCTACTCAAAATTGGTGAAAACTGAAACACACACACACACACACAATTCAGTACCTGCTTATGTGGTTTACTGTTAATTCAGAATTCTTCACAGGTATTTTAAAAGGATCTAATTCATTGCCAATAGGAATTATTATTAACAAGGGGCTTTCATAAGAAAATAATCTAAAATGTCAATTTAAAATCAGTTTATTCCAACTCAAATCATGCTAATATTTAACATTGTTTTAACTTTAGGCTTTAGATATGCTTTTAAAAGAAAGACTATACATTTTATCTGATTTTAAGCATGCAATATTTGCAAATGTAAAACATATATTTGTGGAGACAGTTGGTAATTTTAAACTTAGTGAAAAAATGGTTAACTATTTAAAAATAAAATAATGATAAGAAAATTATAGGTGTATAGTAATTACTGGTTCTTCAAAGACAGCCTGTTATTTTAGCATGCAATGTGCTAAGAACATTGTCTCTGAAGCCAGATTGCCAGAGCAAACTTTGGTCTTGACACTTGCAACTTGTGTGATATCTGGCAACTTAGTTATCCCATCACAGCTTTGGTTTCTCCCTCTGAAAGGTATACACAATAGTGTTGCCTACTTCCTAGGACTGTTGTGATGAACACATACATAAATATATGTGTGGTTATATATCAAGCATAAAAATTGTCTATTCTACCATAAGCTATTAGTAAGTGCTAGATATTCTTATTGTCAAAATTAAAGGAAATGAATGAACTACCTTCCAAATTAGTACAAAAACAATGGCATGTTTCACTGAAAATATTGTCTTCAATTCAGAATAATTGAAAAACAAGGTATTTTACTAAAATTATACAAAATATATAAATAATTGTCACCTGAATTTATTTCTACTGCATATTTTTCATTATATTTTACATAATTGCCATCTATGCTTATTTCTGATTTAAACTTTTCACTATACTTCATATGTCTTTTATCTCTCTTGTCCTTCATGCAGTTATTGCTTTATTCTGTTAGTTTCCACTTTCATGTCCTTTATTTATAATTCTTCATAATTTCGTTTATTTTCTCTATTGAACATTTTTTTCCATTTCCTTTCCTTTTTCCTTGTCTTGGCTACCTTGTCACTTGTCACTACCATCACTTGCCTGCCTTGTCACTACCTAATGTATTTTCCTTGTCACTTGCCTACGTTCTGCCAGAGTTCTGCCTTCTGTGTTAAGAATGTTCCTCTGAAATGAGAGCCCTTTGAAGAAAGATGCTAAGGTACTAATTCCAGAGGCTTCATTTCTTATATTTAATGCTATAGTCCCAACCATCTCCTCCCAATGAGAGTATCAGAAAAGAGCAGAGGGTTCAAAACCTGAGTTTTCACATGGCTTGTTGCAGACCAGCATCATGGCAGCTGGATGGGGAGAATCTCTGAGAAGATGGTCCTTCCAGTTTGCCACTCAAGAGCTGCCATGAAGTCAACTCACTTCTCCATCTACATAACCTGCTGTTTCTTACCAAGGGAGTTATTCTTTGTGAGTCATATCTATTCAAACACGTCTCACAGAAAATATAGATTTGTGGAAACACATGCCTATTTGCAACTGGTACAAATAGAGAGAATATTGACAGTAATGCTGAAAATCCTAAAACATTTTCTTTTCAGAATGACTGGTTGAAGATTTTCCTCAAAACTCAGCAGAAAATAAATATCATACTCCAGGCATGATTTTAAAAGCATGAAAATATTGAAAGGAAAAAAAATTCATATCAACTCACAATAAATCATATACTAATTATTTCCAATATTAGTCAAAAGTAAACCACAAACTCAAGTGGACTACTTTTATTATATTATATATATTTTAAATTAATATATACTACTCTTATAAGAATGTAAAGGTGATAGAGGGAAAAACTTGAATTGCATGCATTCTTAGAGAGATATTACGAAAAGTGACATCAGTAGGTTTCAATCATCTGCAAAATGTTCCAGTAAAGCGACAAATGCTACTAGAGAGGGATTTTCTAATGATATATTTTACCCTAGTAAAGTGCATCTTCTGTTATTACTCTTCTAATAAGATTCCATTAATGATATGAAATTTTAAAATGCATACATTAGAGGAACTTATTTAAGATAATCTCCTAACCCTTTGGAACCTATGGCAATACCTCTGGCCTATTCCATTCCATGGCAATCCATTTGTTATAAATAAAAGCATATGCTCCTTATCATTTTTGCTGTTCTATTTTCCTCTTTTTATGGTGATCAATCTCGACCACATAACATGGTGTACAATGTGATGCTTTGATTATATGTCTAAATGTGAAAGGACATAAATTAAGTTAATTAACGTATCTAGCTTACCTCACATAGTTACTATTTACTTTGGTTGTGATGAACTTTAAGATTTACTCCTAAAAATTGAAGTATACAATACAACTATTCAATTAACTATGCTGTACCAACCATAGATCTCCAGAACACATCTGTCCTCCATAACTGAAACTTGGTACGCCTTTTATACAATGCTTTTTAGCTCATTAAAGTTTTGGTAAACAGTATCTTACATGTTAGAAATGCCAAAATTCACTTAAAAAATAGGAAAAGTGGTGATTCCATCTCTTCAGAACTTCCATTTCTATTTGATATTGCCTTTTGTCGGTGTTGTTTATAAATGAGATCCTGCTGAAAATAATTTTGCTTATGTTTTCATAGGATTCTGGGACTCCAGAGGAAAATCTATCCATTTTCTTTTTATCGCATATCTAGCTTTCCTTGTGTTGTTCTTTTGGTTGGAAAAGCTGAGTGGTAAGACAGGCTTTTGTTATGACAGATGTTTTTAAAGTTTGGGTTGTAAATAAATAAAATTAAATAACATTAATTAAGGACACTGCATTTAAAAGAAAGAAATCTACAAATATTTGTTCATCAAGCAAATTCTACAGATAAGAATTTTAAATTTAAATCTAAAAATACTGCATGTAGTTTAAATCAGTTATTACCTCATTTATCCTTTTCATGTTACCTTAATACCTCTATATTCAATTAGTTTTCTTCATTTGTACCTAATGTACTGAATATCTGCCTTTTTTCCTTTTGTACTTTAAAAATTTTTAATTCTTTCATAGAACTAGCTCTCAGAATTTGTGCTTTCAATAGTGAAAACAAGATACCCATTTTACTTGAAGTTTCTCTATTGCAGAATAATAACCTTAATTTGTAAATCTACATCAGTCTAACTGGGCATTCATTTTCTGAAATAGTGAAGGTATTTAAACTTCAGTTTCAATAGACTTATTCCCACCATTATAATATAATTCTTCCATTCTGGGCATAGAAGAGTAACTATTCTCAGAGAACTAGTTAGTAGTTACTCGTGGAAGAGTAACTAGAAACTCACCGTAACTAGCCTCCTAAGTGTTTGGTGTGCAGAAGATAGCTATGGGGAATTGTTATGAAATTCTATTCCAGAACCTGTGTTAACTCTTCATGTAAACCTGATGAATTCCACAATTTTTTAAATTATTTTAAGAAAATCATATATATTTATGAGCTTTCAGAGATGAGTTTATGAAAAACTTCTAACAACCTGATGTATTTCAAAAGATTTGAAAGGTGTTACAAATACAACAGAAAAAACAGGAACATTGATTTACAATAAAAACTGAAACTATGCATAACTGATATTTTGGTACTGTGACTTTTATGAAATTTATTTCTTCTGAAACTTCTTTTTTCAAATTTCTTTTCAGCTTTCTAAATTAACTGTAATCATTAGAATTGTAATCACCTTTTATTTAACCAGGATATTGGCTGATGGTTGGAGATGAAAATCACAAATATTTTCAAATCATATGAGAACAAAACTAGTAGGAATGGTATAAAATACAGACTTTATTAAAAACATAGACAATCTAGGTGAGGAAATGTAGCAAAAACATTATTTGTTTTGTTTTTTAGTTCTTTCATCATTATTTATCTGTTACTCTCCTTTCTGGAAAATGGACCTAAAATATCCTCAGGAGCTTAATGTCACCCAATTTCATTGTAAACAAGATTCGTAATAATAGCAATTTGCCATGAGTCCCATTTTTTTGTTTGAATATATGAAACTATTTAGAAGATGAATCATATTACCCATCCATTCAAAGGGAAAAAAACGTTTTTTCGGCCATTTTTCCTCCAGCCACTGGAAAGTCCTGTGCTATCTGTGAACTGAACCACAGAAACAGTCTTATCAATGATCTTAATGATGCTTTGGAACTTAAAGAGTATATAAAATAAATTTGACTGTTATATTTTCTTCATCATAAGAGAAATATTTATTTCTTCATTTTATATCTAAAGCAATGAACATTTCTTTTATCTAATCATTCAATTTCAAGGCTCTCGTATTATGTTAAGTTCACTATATTTTTGTTAGCATATGTTCATTTACCAACATGTAAAATAATCTTGGAGGATTTGGGTCATGCAATCGGTAAGCAGAATTTGGCCTCAACTGTTGATTGTGACAGTTTACAATAGTCATCATTCAACATATGGATGTTTTTTGATGATTACATATACTGCAACCTAATTAGTCAAAAGACACATTGTTTTAAAATTAATCTAGCAAAACTAACCGGTCCATGCTTAAATTGACTTTTATGGAAAATAAATCAAAAAGTATAAAAAAATTAAATAAGAAAGGAAGAGTACATCCTCTATTTCCCTATTTCAGCATGGCTTAGACAATTATAGGAAGATAAAATGACATCTTTATTGCTAGCAAGATACTTAGAACTTTCATTATCTAACATGTTTACTAAGCTGTTTTAAAAAAATATGAGGCCAGGTGCCATGGCTCATGCCTGTAATCCCAGCACTTTGGGAGTCTGAGGCAGGAGGATCACTTGAACCCAGGAGTTTGATGCTAGCCGGTGCAACATAGTGAGACACCATTTCAACAACAACAAAATTAAAAATAGCCAAGTGTGATGGTGCATGCCTTTGGTCCCAGCTGCTCAGGAGATTGAGGCAGGAGGATTGCCTAAGCCCAGGATTTGGATACTGCACTGAGTCGTAATGGCACCACTGCATGCCAGCCTGGGCAAAAGAGCAAGGCCCTGTCTCAAAAAAAAAAAAAAAAAAAAAAAAAAATCAAAAAAATATGAAGTTTTGGGGACAGGACAATATTTAGAAGAAAGATTATGGCATTTTATTTGATGAAAGATGTGTTCTTCAGGTTCCAACAAAGGGATCTTCAGAAAAGAAGGGAAAAATAATTAAATTAATAGACTTATAACTGAAATTATTCTCTCTCAGAAGTTGTAAAAGAGTAATTCCTGTCTGTACCCATAGGAGCAGGAGCAAACCAGAAATTGGATTTCATGTTGAGGGAGTATAAATTCAGTTTGATTTATTGTTGTTTGTCATCACCCTTATTTTAATTTTAAGCAGCTGTTTGGGGTTTGATAGAAAGCAATATTTGAATTCTGATCTATCTTTAGGTGAATCCAATTTAACCTCATCAGAATGTATCCCACCTGTGATAGTGTTTCAACATTTTTCCCCAGTTCATTTCTTTCATAGAAAATGAATTAATATATTGTATGGAATCAAAATATGTCTTATCTCCCCAGCATGTAGATTAAAGAGAAGCCATTTATTGGTTAAAACGAAGTCCAAGATTTAGTAAACTGCACATAAGGCTGTGGTGGCCTCCTTAATGGATTTACTTTGCTCTTACATTTCTGTGGGACTCCCATCCCCACAGAGGCTATCTCTAAAGGACTTGAAGGAAGATTGCATGTCTCTGCACTTGACTGGGCTCCTGGAGGCTCCCAGTTGTTCTGCCCTGTTGGCTCTGCTTAGATCCATGGCTTGTTCTGTCTCCCATGTGCCCCAATTGCACTGCCATATTATGCACCAGTCTGCTGCTTAGAAACAAAATAACCAAAACAAAAATTTTATACAGATTATACTTTTTGGAAATTTTTCAATTATACTTCTCTATCCCAAATTTTATAATCAAAAAATGTATTCTAAATATATGTTCATTGGGAAGTTCATGAGTACTCTTTATGAGACTTGGACAATTTGGGGCATTTTTACTTTTAAATGCTAAAATAGCATTGTTTTAAAACTGTATTCTGATCTTATACAATCAAAAGAAGAATAATACTTCACAAATATTACAGAACTTCACCAATTTTGTAAACAACTACACAGAATTTCTTTAGCTTGTTGAATTGCTTAAATTTTTAAGGAATATTTACTAATGCTATGCCGTTCATGAAGACTAATTCAAGTGATATATAAATAAATGAAAATAATAGAAGAAGTTATAGCTCAAGGTAAAATTTATAGCCCTTAAATAAAAAAACCTGAAGTATATTTTTAGATAATGAGTTTTAGTAATTTAGAATTTAGAACTCAAACCACAAAGGTACCGAGTAAAGATAATTTCAGGAAACTATTAAAATGGAGCTCCTTTAGAAAGTTTAAATCCATCATTTAGTTTCAAGGCTATGCATAATTTTTAAATAGAGTCAAGTTTAACTAGAAAATGATTTCTGAGCTCTAGCTATTGGTCCCTGGTCTCATTTAGGAGAGCTGAAATTAGAATCATAGAAGACACAGATTTGATTCTGTAGATGAGGCAGACTCACCTGAGATTTAAACAGTAGTGACCATGCATATCTCTAGGATAACTGTTTCATTCCCTATAGCAACTTAGTACCTGGACAACTGCTTTGGAAGATTGTTCAAAGATAAAAGGTACAAAGAAATTACATGTTTAAATGAAGTAATAGTAACAATTTCTACCTCCTAAATGTTTCACCAGCACATTTTCTCTTTCAGTTCCCAAATCCTTTAATTCTATCCCTTATTGTTTCTATCATCAATTGATTCCCAAGTATGTGTGTGTGTGTGTGTGTGTGTGTGTGTGTGTATCTCCTATATTAAAACCATCCTACTTTATTTTCTTTGTTGCTGTCAATAGAATGTGGATTTATGCCTATCTATTTACATCTATCTAGTAATATAGGTAGGTATCTATATATCTCCATTTTTCTTTCATCTATCTCCTCTTTATCTATTTCTGTAGTACAGGGGCCCCCAAACCCTGTACCTGTCCTGGTTAGGAACCAGGCCACACAGCATGAAGTGAGTAGATGGCAAGTAAGCAAGCTTCATTTGTATTTACAACTGCTCCCCATCACTTGCATTACCACTTGAGCTCTGGCTCCTGTCAGATCAGCGGTGGCATTAGATTCTCAGGAGCACAAACCCTGTTGGGATATAAGTTGCATATTCCTTATGAGAATCTAATGCCTGATGATCTGTCACTGTCTCCCATCACCCCCAGATGGAACCATTTAGTTGAAGAAACTCAAGCTCAGGGCTCCCACTGATTCTATATTATGGTGAGTTGTATATTTATTTCAGTATCTGTTACAATGTAATAATAATAGAGACAAATTTTACAATAAATGTCATGTGCTTGAATCATCCTCAAACCATCCCCTGTTTCCCCGCCAGACCATGGAAAAATCGTCTTCAATGAAACTGGTCCCTGGAGACTACTACTACAGTATATCTAGATAGATAGATAGATAGATAGATAGATAGATAGATAGATAGATAGATAGAAAGATAGAAAGAATATCTATTGCTCATTATGTGCCCAGTATATCATCTATTTTCCCTCACTGCATAACACTCTACGAGAGCAAAAATGCATATACATTCTTTACTATTACATAAGACATTCACACACAAGTAACTCATACTGGATAAATTGATGATTGCTGAATTCTGCCTGATCGTAGAGATAGAAGAATGGCTATATCCATTGACACACTCCTAAAGGGTATGAATTAGTACTTTACCCCTGAAAATCATTTAGTCCATATGTATAAAGTGGATTCGAAATGTGTATTCATTTTGGCCCTAATTACTATTTGAGAGTCTATACGAACAACACCAACTACTACCACTGCTTCACACAGAAGATGAAGCTGTTGGAAATCCTTCATTTTTCTTTAAACTTATGAACGTAACTCATGTGCAGCCATATTTTTTTTCTCTTTTCTGGTATGATAATAAAGACATCTCTGCTCATTTCTAAGGTTAATCATTTAACTGGTATAAAATTGCCTTCTGAAAATACATAATGAAGTCATTTCATTGTTCCATGGTTTTACTGATTTTTCCACCCTGTCTTCAAACTCTCACTCATTTAAGTTTATCTGTCTTTAAATAAAAAAAATAAAAAAATAAAAAAAAACAGGAATAACAACAAAAAACCGTTTTCCAAGATTCACAACAATCAATGATTATCTTTTCCTCTATCTTTTAAAATCATTTTTTGGAAAAAGTTCCATAAAATACTTGTCTTTGTTTCCCTCATCAGTTACTCTCTCCTTATTCTATTTTCTAGAAGATCTATGATTCCCTCAGTTTTTTTGTATGCACGATCATTAATGTCCTGCTTGTTACCAGACAATACCAGCAATAATAGAAATAGCTAATCCTTATAGCTCTTAGGCCACATGATATGTATTTTCTGTGCATATTCTTGTTTAATCTCTATATTAATCCTACAGTATAGGTATTACTGTTGATCCTCCACATTGGACAGTTGATAAAACTGTGTGTCGGGGAGTTTAAATGTTTTTTTCAAAGTCATAGAACAAGCGAGTGACCAAAATGAGACTTAAACTCAGGCTACATCTGACACCATTGCTTATGATCTTTACAATTCTTTTGTACTGTTTCAAAAATCCTTTAAATATTTGACAATATCTATATTTTTAGAGGTTTTCATGTGTTGTGTTTTAATTTAAATGTTATAGGTGTTTTACTGGTCAGAGAGGGCTTAGTAGCCACAAAACTGTTAATTACAATATCAGCTTTTCTGTTTTATGCTAATTATTTACTTTTTTTTTCATCAGCTGAGTGTTTGGGAAAGTACCTAAATGCAGATGTTATTTACTTAGGAAAAAATTCCATAAAATAATTGTCTTTATTTCCCTCATCAGCTACTCTCTCATCAATCTATTTTCTAGAAAACCTATGATTCCCTTAATCTATTATGTACAAAATCAGTCTTAGTATACAGTCCATATCAAAATTGATAAGAAATATAGTAGAATAGCTTCTAAGATAATTTTTGTGTCTTACATTATCTTTTGAATATCATTTGTTCTTCACCTATCTGGAAAGTACAACATATTTAGGCATTTTTCTTCATAAAACTCTAAAAGAGAGTAAGCAAGGAAACTGGTTATTAGAAGCAAAGATAAACATTCGAGGATTAAAATGATAGAAAGCACTAGGAATTACCCATTCTAACTCCATTCCCTTCTGCCCAGCCATATGGTAGAAAACTTAAGGCTCTATGCATCTTTTTCCTCTCGACAAATGCCTTGTTAGCTTTATTTTAGCTAATGCCTTGTTAGCTTTATTTTAGTTAAGATAAAGCTAAGTGGCCTAGCCAATAATCTTAAAGCTAAGTGGCCTAGCCAATAATCTTAAAAGTCATAAATATTGTATTATCTAATTTGAGAGAGAGAGAGAGAGAGAGAGAGCACGCACAAGGACAAGAGAGAGAGGAAAATAAGTTATCATCTTCTAGGATGTATAGTAGGTCTCCAATTACGAGACATTTAAAGCACAACCTCCCCAATCCTTGTCTTGGGTCTAGTCCTTCAGAATGGAGAGAAAGTAAAAGATCCAACTTTCATTGTCTAAAAATGTAGACAGTCCAAGGATTAATGGTTTAGCTGCTATACAGGGTGCCAAATTTAATAAATCTATGTATCTTTCTGGTTGGATTGTTGTAGATGCATATTTTTTCTCCCCAACTCATTTTGCTTGCTGATTCAAATTCCTTCTTTGTGGAAAACCACAGTTGTAAGGCAAGGCAGTTTCAGAGGCAGGACATTGCTTTCAATATGAAGCCAAATATTTCCACACTAAGAATTGCATGAAGATGTTAGATTAGCAAAAATCTGAGGAATATGTGTGGCTATATATATACATATGTACACACACATATACATATATACACACACATATACGTATATGTGTGTGTATATATATGTATTTGCCAGAAATCCTGAATGAGCAATCTTAATATTTCTGTCTACTAGTTGCCTAAAGGTCTTCAAAGGTGTCAGAGTCATAGTCAGGATTCTGGTAGAAACCAGATGAGTATTTTAACTTCATTTTGACCAATATTACTTTCTCCAACCATTTTTTACTTGTTTATAAATTTTAAAGTTGAAACTGAAGAACACCCTAGGCACATTCTGTAATTCTTTGGAGAGAATTATAAAGCTTTGCCTGTATAAATAGTTTAATTTTGTTTTGTTTTCTTTTACTGAAAGTGGATAAAATAGTTTTCAATTACCTAAAATTCTGTTATTTGACTGGGGTTCCTTCATTTTATTCTAAACGCCTTTGCATCATGTAAAAGTTGTTAAGATTTATTAGGTCATAATTTAAACCTTTTTTATTCGATAGTATCCTAATAAGTAAAATTTTGGATATTTAGTTGTTTTTAACTTATTTTCACTGGAAGTATCTTATAACATTAATATATTGCTGAGACTGAATTAGAAAATAAAATAAACATAATTTATCTTCAACAGTGAAAGGATTCTTATAACATTTACAAATTATTTTAAATATAGAAACTTGCTAAAAGTGGAAATTTTAAAATAGCAACCTGTGAAAATCCAATGACTGGAAATAATTTCTACCAGTTAGTCATGTTGACCAAATTATCTTTGACCAAATTACTCATCATCAAATTGTTTTTGACCAGACCTCCTGCAGCTATTGAAGTCAGTCTCTGCACCTGTTCTTTGAATTTTAGAAATTTTTGCTTACCCAGAAACTCCTATCATTATCTTCTTTCTCCATTAGGACTGAGGAAACATCCCAATATTGAGAGGGAGGGGTAAACATAAATGTAATGCACAACATATACAAGTTACACATATATCTAATACCAACTTAGATGTTATATTCACTGATGGCCAAATCTCCCATGAGGGGATGGATGAAGGGGCTTAAGTTCCGGATAATTTTATATTTGTTTGCTTTATCATTTCTTTATTGTTTTCATATGCTTCTTCTATGCCAGTGAAGTACTATTTTTTTCTGGTTTTTACTTTACTTGATTTTTTCTCTATTTTTATAAAATTCATGCTTACCCTCTTGGGTTCCCACTGTGAAAAATCTGTAAGACATTAGGAATGGATAAGGAAAACACCTTATGAACTAATGTAAATAGATGTTATCTTCCAATTCTGCATCATTATTTTGAATTTACATTTATACATAAAAATGCTCATTGAATATTATGCTTTTAAATAATTTTCTCTGGCATGTGTTATATACATGACTGTTGTACAATACTTCTGACAAATATTCAAATTTCAGGTTTTGTTCTTACTTTTCCCTTCCAATCAATGTACAGTATATGCTAGAGCTTTTCTATTTCTTGATTTCATGACTCCCTAACTGTAGCCTGATCCCCCTTTCCCTCATATGAACTTCTCAAAAGATATGCATATGTGTCCAAGTCCAATTGCTCAACTCTGAATCTATCCTTATCCATTTGAAATCTAGCTCCTATCTTTAATGCTTACTTAATATGCTAAATAAAAGATAACTAATGATTTTAAATTGCTAACATTTATGGGTGCTTAAAATTCATTTTTCCCCTCTCTAAACATTTTGCAAAGATTTTATTCTCATTAAAATTCTCTACTATCTCTTGTTTTGTTTTTCTCTCTTCATGAATTTCTAGTCTCATGAATTCATTTTGTATTTTTTCCCTGTCGATCATTCCTGACATTTTGCTTATCTCAGGTACACTCACCTCTATCTTCTTCTCTACTTACTTTAAAAAGTGTTTCTTTATCAGGGATCATCAACATTTGAAGGATGACTCAAAGAACCTCAAAATCATTTGTAAAATACTTTTCATACACATATTTCAAAAGAGATGGTCAAAATATAAAATTTTATGTGTATCTCACAAGGTCAATAATCATTGTCTTAAAAGCTCTTCTTGTAGATTAAAACCACCTTTTACAATTTTAAATACCAACTATAATTTATAAGCCTATAATTTACTTCTTTCCTTTAGGTCTATAAAACTAAAACCTGGATATGTCTTGAATATACACAATTACCTAAACCTGACCAGGCTTAAAACTGAATTCATCACCCCTTAACTAAGACTTTTGGTAACTCCAACATTACCTTGTAAGATCATGAGCTATACCAGTTCTCAAATAAAAGATCAAGTTTATCTCCACATTATTTTTCACAATCCCAGCTTTGTGTTACCAACTGGTATGCCCCTTGCATTTACATATCAAAAAGCTGCTTCTGTACAAAACTTCGTGGTGTTTCTCTGCCTCAGCAATGAACAATCCAAAAGGAAATTAAGAAAACATGTTTTACATTCAAAATATATAGAAAATAAATACTTAGAAATAAATTTAATCCTTTGGGTATTTACCAGAAATGGAATTGCTGGGTCAAATGGTATTTCTGGTTCTGTATCCTTGAGGAATCTCCACACTGTCTTTCACAATGGTTGAACTAATTTACACTCCCACCAAGAGTGTAAAAGTGTTCATATTTCTCCACATCCTCTCCAGAATCTGTTGTTTCCTGACTTTTTAATGATTGCCATTCTAACAGGAGTGAGATGGTATCTCATTGTGGTTTTGATTTGCATTTGTCTAATGACCAGTGATGATGAATATTTTTTCATATTTTTGTCGGCAGTATAAACGTCTTCTTTTGAGAAGTGTCTTTTCTTGTTCTTTGCCCACTTTTTGATGGAGTTGTTTATTTCTTGTAAATTTGTTTAAGTTCCTTACAGATTCTAGATATTAGACCTTTGCCAGATGGATAGATTGCAAAAGTTTTCTTCCATTCTGTAGGTTGCCTGTTCACCCTGATGANATTTGTCTAATGACCAGTGATGATGAATATTTTTTCATATTTTGTCGGCAGTATAAACGTCTTCTTTTGAGAAGTGTCTTTTCTTGTTCTTTGCCCACTTTTGATGGAGTTGTTTATTTCTTGTAAATTTGTTTAAGTTCCTTACAGATTCTAGATATTAGACCTTTGCCAGATGGATAGATTGCAAAAGTTTTCTTCCATTCTGTAGGTTGCCTGTTCACCCTGATGATAGTTTCTTTTGCTGTGCAGAAGCTCTTTAGTTTAATTAGATTCCATTTGTCAATTTTGGCTTTTGTTGCCATTGCTTTTGGTGTTTTAGTCATGAAGTCTGTGCCCATGCCTATGTTCTGAACGGTATTGCTTAGGTTTTCTTCTAGGGTTTTTTTTAATGGTTTTAGGTCTTATATTTAAATCTTTAATCCATCTTGAGTTAATTTTTGTGTATGGTATAAGGAAGGGGTCCAGCTTCAGTTTTCTGCATATGGCTAGCCAGTTTTCCCAGCACCATTTAGTAAATAGGGAATCCTTTCCCCATTGCTTGTTTTGTCAGTTTTGTTGAAGATGAGATGGTTGTAGATGTGTGGTGTTATTTCTGAGGCCCCTCTTCTCTTCCATTGGTCTATATATCTGTTTTGTTACCAGTACCATGGGTTTATACGCAAAGAGTTATGAATCATTCTACTGTAAAGACACATGCACACATATGTTTATTGCAGCACTATTTACAATAGCAAAACTTGGAACCAACCCAAACGCCCTTCAATGATAGACTGCAGAAAGAAAATGTGGCAAATATACACCATGGAATACTATGCTGCCATAAAAAAGAATGAGTTCATGTCCTTTGCAGAGACATGGATGAAGCTGGAAATTATCATCCTCAGCAAACTAACACAGGAACAGAAAACCAAACACTGCATGTTCTCACTCATAATTGGGAGTTGAACAATAAGAACACATGGACACAGAGGGGAACATCACACACTGGGGCCTGTCAGGGGGTGGGGGGAAAGGGGAGGGAGATCATTAGGACAAATACCTAATGCATGCAGGGCTTAAAACCCCAGATGAGGGGGTTGTTGGGTGCAGCAAACCACTATGGCACATGTATACCTATGTAACAAACATGCACATCCTGTACATGTATCCCAGAAATTAAAGTATATTTTAAAAAGACAGAAATTTAAATAAGGAGGTGAAAGACCCAGAAAAATACAAAGCATTGCTGAAAGAAATTTAAGACCTAAATAAATGGTAGAACAGCACATATTTATGAATTTGAAGATCTAATACCAGTAAAATGGCTACACTCCCCAAAGAAATCTATAGAATCAATGGCACAACCATCAAGATGGAAAACTTAGCCATATCCCAAGCCTTTTTATTACTATTTCTCTCCTTTTAAATTTATAATTCTTCAGTAACAAATAATTCCAGATAATATAGTATATTCATTGATGCCTCTTACCTTTATGACAATGATTATTTTTGAATTGTCTTCCCTTACTTAGTTAATATCAATCACTTCTACTTACCCACCAAGAATCTGCTCCTTCCTCATCTCCTGTCTCTCTGAAATGTTTGGCTGTTTCTCTTGTTATTCCTATAATCCTTATGTTAACTGTACTATTGTATTTTATACATTATGTTGAAATTACACTTTTATATGTCTGTTTCCCTGAGACAATATGATCCTAACTTGTAGGGTTTGTTTTAATCAATGCAATACTTCAAACATCTAGCCCTTAGCTCCTCAAATTTATTTGTTGAAGTATCTTCTTTATTATCCTGGGGTTACATTTATTTTTCACGGTTTTATGTCTTATATATTTTTATATCTTATATTGATTATTTATTGACTTTTTACTTCATATTTTGTTTCCAGTGACTATTTTTTTTAATTTCAATATCCCAGAGTGTACATATTGTTCAAAATCAGAAATCACATTGAGATCACAAACTTAAACTTACCCAGAATTGCAAACCTGGCTAGTTCTTTTCCCAGAGGAGAACAGGAAACTTTCCTCTTTGAATAAATAGAAGATTATGTCCCCTATTAGCATTGTCAGGCTGCAAAGGCAGGAGTTATTGTGCCTTACTATATTATCTACCAAGATTTATTTTCAATGAGGTAAAACCTGGGAAATAGGACAAAATATCTGCTTCAGGCCTCCTTATAGTCAGTCTTAGTCCCCCAATCCCTCACAAGGTACCGTTTTTGCATCAATTATAATGACTTTCTCAATTCTGACAGCATACATGATGTATAATAAGAGATTACGATAAAGCAGTCACTTTCTATTTTTTCAACTAGTTTTAAAAGCAACATGATATCCAAGTTATGAAATAGTTCATTTCATAAATATAAATGAATATATATATTATTCTATAAAATCTATATTATCAGATAAAGCTACCATGATTAACAATAATATATAAAACAAGAGATAGTTGTTTATCTTTTGACCTAGCAAGGAATATATACACATTTTTATACACCCTCTAATTATCTGGATGGATAAATAGAAAACCTCCCATGAGTCTGAAAGTGTCAAGACTCTTAGCACTTAAATCTGAAAACTCTACAGAACTGCTAGTGCCTCAGCTTTGACATTAAAAAAAATCAATTTAGGAGGATTTAGAGAATCTTATGCTTTTTACACTGCTTATAATTACATATTTACCTTGTAAGTTTGTCAGTTTCCCTAAGGAACAATCAAGCACTTCAGGTTACAGACAGGGAAAAGATAGTATTAGAGAATAGAGAAGAGACATAAAAAACAACAACATATCAAAGATATTTTCTAAGCTGTCAACTCTTCTGACAAAAATAATACATTAAGCTGAATAGTTTTGAATCTGAAACTACCAGTTTTGGTGTCATGCTAGAATTCATTCCCTCTGCACCCCCACCTCAGAGCATATACCAAGGTTTTTAAAAATACAAAGTATCAACATATATTCAAATATATATATGTATATATATGTGTGTATGTATATATATTAGTTATAGCATATATTTAGTTATACAATAACTAAATTAAAGCCAATTAAGGATTAAGAGAAATGCTTGCATTTAAGATTTTGTTAATCATTCAAAAATAAAGCATTGTTCTTAGGAGACATGTTCCAGAATGTTTTGAACTATATATGGGTATAGCATAAGGAACTGGTTGTAGCAGGACTGTGTCAAAGGAAGGACTTTTTTTTTTTTTTTTT
>NW_016827299.1:1457881-1486298 GCF_001698545.2 Rhinopithecus bieti
CAGAACAGAGTCCTCAGAAATAATACCACACATCTACAGCCATCTGATCTTTGACAAACCTGAGAGAAACAAGAAATGGGGAAAGGATTCCCTATTTAATAAATGGTGCTGGGAAAATTGGCTAGCCATAAGTAGAAAGCTGAAACTGGATCCTTTCCTTACTCCTTATATGAAAATTAATTCAAGATGGATTAGAGACTTAAATGTTAGACCTAATACCATGAAAACCCTAGAAGAAAACCTAGGTAATATCATTCAGGACATAGGCTTGGGCAAGGACTTCATGTCTAAAACACCAAAAGCAATGGCAACAAAAGCCAAAATTGACAAATGAGATCTAATTAAACTAAAGAGCTTCTGCACAGCAAAAGAAACTAGCATCAGAGTGAACAGGCAACCTACAGAATGGGAGAACATTTTTGCAATCTACTCGTCTGACAAAGGGCTAATATCCAGAACCTACAAAGAACTCAAACAAACTTACAAGAAACAAACAAACAACCCCATCAAAAAGTGAGCAAAGAATATGAACAGACAGTTCTCAAAAGACGACATTCATTATAGGCACAGAACTATCCTGGCGAGGCCATCAGTAACAGAATAGGGGTTCTACACTTCTGTTTAAAGTCCATGCTCTATCTTGTAATACCCTTCTCTATATCACAGGCTTCTTCAAAGACCTTTCAAACTAACTCACACATACTCATTTATTAATCCGTGGTGTTGATATCTTAAAGAGCTACTAGAATGTCCCACCTTCTGGATTTGAGTGTTCTCACATTAATGGTTCATTCCTCCTCTGAATTACTGTAACCAGACTTTAGATCTAATAGATTAAATGGATTCAGGTTAACCGATTTTTGCAAAAGTATTTCACAAGTGATGCTATGACCTTCATGTTGGAAAAGACCAGGATTCTGCTTGAGGGATAATAAGACTGATCACTGAGTAGGGTGATGAAAGTTGACTCCATCCATTGTAAACAACAAGAAATTTAAGAAGTGTTACTTTAGTATAACATAAATAGATGTTATCTTACTAATCTTTCAGCTAATGGTTTTATCATCAATTATTGTCCCAATCAATGATTACACAGGGAATTGCAATATGGTAATTTTATAATTCTATTATTTTTTTCTAAGTTTAATTGCCATCCTTTTGTTAAAATTATCTTTCTCTGACCACCTAGGACTATATATTTCTTCCTCTAGAACAGTGTCAATGCCTAAGTACTTCTCTTTAAGTAGTTTTAGAAAGTATTTAGTGTTATAGTTACTTATAATTTGTGGCACATACAATTTTATTTACCTGTTTGTTCTTTTGCTTTTGCTATTTTGAATATTATGCTGGATTAATGGACTTTTACATGTGAAATGTGTTTTCATTAATAACAGTCTTTATTTTATGTGCTATTCAACTTAACTCATCTGTTGTCAGTAGATCAACTTTAAAATGGTTTCCTTGTCCTTTTGATACAGCTCCATTTTTTCCTTGTTTTCTGGTACAACAGAATGTTTCAGACTCACATCGTAACCCCCTACTTCAAATTTGGAATCAAACGTTCCCCCAAGTAGCCCTAGTACCAATCAGATGCAAATGATAATTAGAGGCCACATTCTGGCAAGGTACACATGGCTGCTAAAGTAGCATTGCTTCTGGAGTTCTTTAGGAGCTGTGACCAGAAAAGAAAAAAAAAATATATATATATACACGCACACACACACACACAAATATAAACATATATAAACATTTATATATTTGTATATAATATTGATTCTTACACTAAAAATATTCATTCTCCATAATAAATTATTTGGTTTATATTAAATTTGAATTCTAAGTACTTTTACATCTTTAGACACAATGACTACTGACTTTTTAGGGGTTCATATTAAATAATCAGTGTCAATATTAGCTCTAGTATGCTAATTATTGATTAAGCATCTTTAAAGCAAAAGCTTTAACTGTTAAGATTACTGAGAAAGCCAATTTTTGTATGTTAGCTTCTAATGATACTTCTTAATAAAACTGAACAATTTGGTTTGCATTAATTCCCTCACTATCCTTTCCTACTCAGTTTTAAAGGTGAATGAGAAAGATAGAAGTTTGTTGTTGTTGTTGTTGTTGTTTTCTTTTCGTTTTTGTTTTTGATTTTTTAAAATACCACTGGAAATCCCCTGGAGTTCAGTCTTAGGCAAGGTCAACAGTAAGTATACTCAGTGTGCACTATGATAGGAGAGAGTTAAAGGTAACCTTTGAACGTTTGGAATGTCAAGAGGCTGTAACTGAAAATCCCAGTGGATTCCCACTAACAACATAGGTCTTATCTTGTGTTCCGTCGTGCCAACACCAAAAAAAAAAAAAAAAAAAAAAAGGAATATCATTTTGAACAGATAGCTGCTGCACAGAGGCAGAAGAGAGTTGTTAAATCATTTTTCATTATGAAAGAAACCAAAATAACTTAATGAGAAAATGAACTAATTTTACCTATGTTGTCTTAAACTTTTGTGTCGGATAGATCTATTTCACAGTTTCCTGTTATTTGGGGTAAATTTTTTAGGTTCTTTATACATCTCATGTTTTTTCTTTGTAGAATTAGCATGTTAAAAGTCCCTAATTCATATGGCTGTTACAATTATTTAAAGAGATGATTTGAGCAAATTTTTTGGTACAATAATTAAACCAGTTGTGCCAATTACGTTTGTGTTTGGGAAGAAGTAGGACGAAAGGAAGATGATACAGATGGAGTAGACAGTCCTTTCATTTTAAGAGGCTTAAAGATCCCAGGAGATTCAACAATCAAGTGACAAATTATGGATGCACTTGGGATTGGAAAACGAGTATGAGGGGAGCATTCATTAGAGGACATAATCAAAGTGAACCCCAAAACATCTATGCAAAGACCTGTGTTAAAGACATTTAAACCAGAGGGTACTTGGTGCATAAGGAAGTGGAATTGGGTAACCTATCAGTCTCTGAGACTTTCATTGTTTTCTACAATTGTGAGTTATTAATATAGTTCTGTTCCTAACTGCATGGTGAAAGAAATTTGGCTTACCTCAGTGAAAAAAAAAATTGCCTAATATACAGAGAAAAGAAAGTGAAAGAGACTCAGCAACCTTATCCTGAGGTACATATAAGAATATATGAAAACTTCATTGAATGAAATTTAATTATTATATATTTGTAATTTCTCTCTTGGATCTATACTTTTTCTTCCTTACTTTAAGTGATAATTATATATTGGATCTCATGTATAAGACAATTTAGTACAGCAATTAAAGTTCTGTTTCTGTAACTCATGTTCTCAAAAGGTTATAGCTTTCTAACTTTACATATTCATCATAGAATAGTTCTGTTTCATGATGAACAAATTAGTAAATGTCCCTGATGTAATTACTTAATTATAAATTACTTAATATTTAAGAAATATATAGTTGTTTTCATTTTTTCCTTGGAAAATTCTTGTGAAAAATACATAATGTATTTAGAAATAACTTTTCTCTGTAATTTCTGTTTCTTGCTCCTGTGATCAAAGAGCCTTCTAACAGCAGATCTCTAACATTTTTAAGGTATCAACAACATCATTTAGTTAGCAATAACTTTACAAAATAATTCATGTATTATCTTCTGTATGAAAATCACTTATTAGTTCTTCATTTTGTTACATTATTTCTATGCACTTACTTTTTATTACAAAACATGTGTCTAATCATTTTGTATAAAGCTCTATTTGAAGTTCTTTTAGAACATAATGGTAATTACCATTATTTTAAATATTATGGTTATACCTCAGATTGCTTTCACCGTTCAGCATTCCTAATAGCATAAAATTTTCAATAATGTAAACTGACTTCTTTGTCCACTTTGATTAAGGTTTTTCTTCATATTTTCTGCTACATGGTTACTATAGTAAATTACTTACTCTTAGCTATCTATCTATATACATATATACTTAGAGAAAAGTGAAAATTTAATGAAAAGTATTTTATAATAAAGCATGATAATGTAAAAGTTTTAAATATATACTTAGGAATATACTTTGGAATTCATGGAACTTATGCATATCTGAATAGAATTTGAAATTGTCAATATGAAATATTTTAGTAAAAGTAATTTTAGAAAAGTAAAGAGTATAAAATTAAGATAAACTATTATGGCTCATTATTTGAAATCATCTTTTTGTTGTTAATTTTATACAATTTTGACTTTTTTCCCTTTTTTAAATAATTTCAACTTTTAGATTCAAGGGGTACATATGCAAGTTTGTTACACGGGTATCTTGTGTAATGCTGAGTTTTGGAATACAAATGATCCTGTCACCAAGGTAGTAAGCATAATACCTGACAGTTTGTTTTTCAACCCTTGGTCCTCAGTTTCCTCCCCAATAGTCCCCATTGTCTGTTGTGGCTATCATTATGTCCTTGAGTACCCAATGTCAGGCCCCGACTTATAAGTGAGCAACTGATGGCATTTGGTTTTCTGTTCCTATGTTAATTCACTTAAGATAATGACCTTTAGCTGCATCCATGTTGCTGCAAAGTCCATGATTTCAATTTTCATAGTTGCATAGTATTCCATTGTATATACATGCCACATTTTCTTTATCCAGTACACTGTTGATGAGCACCTTGGTTGATTCCATGTCTTTGTTATTGTGAAAAGTGTTGTGATAAACATAAAAATGCATGTATCTTATTGGTAGAACAATTGATTTTCTTTTGGTTATATATCCAGTAACAAAATTGCTGGGTCAAATGGTAGCTCTTTTTTTAGTTCTTTGAGAAATCTCTAAACTGATTTCCACAGTGACTGACCTAATTTACCTCCCACCAACAGTGTATAAGCATTCCCTTCTCTCTGCGGTTTTACCAGAATCTGTTGTTTTTTGACATTTTAATAATAGCCATTCTGACTTGTGTGAGATGGTTCTTCATCGTGTTTTTGATTGCATTTCTCTGATGATTAGTGATGTTGAGTGTTTTTTCATGATTGTAGGCCACTTGTATGTCTTCCTTCCAGAGTGCTATTCGTATCAAATCACCACCGTCATTTTTCACAAAATTAAAAAAAAAAAAATTCTAAAATTCACATGCAACCAAAGAAGAGCCCAAATTTCCAAAGTAATTCTAAGCAAAAAGAACAAAGCTGGAGGCATCACATTAACTGACATCAAACTATATACTGTAAGAATACAGTAATCAAAACAACATGGTTCTGGTACAAAAACAGACACACAGACCAGTGGAACACAATAGAGAATCCAGACATAAAGTAATACACCTACAACTATCCAATCTTGCATGAAGTTGACCAAAATAAGCAGTGGGGAAAGGACTCTCTTTTCAATAAACAGTGCTGGGATAGCTGGCTAGCCATAGGCAGAAGACTAAAACTGAACTCCAACCTTTCACTATATACACAAATTAGCTCAAGATGTGTTGTGGGAAGTCAGGGACCCCAAACAGAGGGACTGGCTGGAGCCGCAGCAAAGGAACATAAATTGTGAAGATTTCATGGACATTTATCAGTTCCAAAATAATACTTTTATAATTTCTTATGCCTGTCTTTAATCTCTTAACCCTGTTAACTTTATAAGCTGAGGATGTATGTCACCTCAGGACCACTGTGATAATTGTGTTAACTGTACATATTCATTGTAAAACATGTGCGTTTGAACAATATGAAATCAGTGCACCTTGAAAAATAATAGAATAACAGTTATTTTTAGGGAACAAAGGAAGGCAACTGTAAGTTCTGACTGCCTGCAGGGTCGGGCAAAAAGAACCATATTTTTCTTCTTGCAGAGAGCCTATAAATGGATGTGCAAGTAGGAGAGATATTGCTAAATTCTATTCCTAGCAAGAATGTTAATATTAATATCCCGGGAAAGGAATGCATTCCTGGGGGAGGTCTATAAATGGCTGCTCTGGGAATGTCTGTCTTATGCAGTTGAGATAAGGGCTGAGATACGCCCTGGTCTCCTGCAGAACCCTCAGGCTTACTAGGGTGGGGAAAACTCTGCCCTGGTAAATTTGTGGTCAGAACAGTTCTCTGCTCTCGAACCCTGTTTTCTCTTGTTTAAGATGTTTATCAAGACAATACATGCACTGCTGAACATAGACCCTTATCAGTGGTTCTGCTTTTGCCCTTTGTCCTGTTCCCTCAGAAGCATGTGATCTTTGTTAGACCCTTATTAGAAGTTCTGCTTTTCGCCCTTTGAAGCATGTGATCTTTGTACCTACTCCCTGTTCTTACACCCCCTCCCTTTTTGAANGGAAAGGAATGCATTCCTGGGGGAGGTCTATAAATGGCTGCTCTGGGAATGTCTGTCTTATGCAGTTGAGATAAGGGCTGAGATACGCCCTGGTCTCCTGCAGAACCCTCAGGCTTACTAGGGTGGGGAAAAACTCTGCCCTGGTAAATTTGTGGTCAGAACAGTTCTCTGCTCTCGAACCCTGTTTTCTCTTGTTTAAGATGTTTATCAAGACAATACATGCACTGCTGAACATAGACCCTTATCAGTGGTTCTGCTTTTGCCCTTTGTCCTGTTCCCTCAGAAGCATGTGATCTTTGTTAGACCCTTATTAGAAGTTCTGCTTTTCGCCCTTTGAAGCATGTGATCTTTGTACCTACTCCCTGTTCTTACACCCCTCCCTTTTTGAAGCCCATAATAAAAACTTGCTGGTTTGAGGCTCAGGTGGGCATCATGGTCCTACCAATATGTGATGTCACCTCCAGTGGCCTAGCTGTAAAATTCCTCTCTTTGTACTGTCACTCTTTATTTCTCAGCCGGCCAACACTTACGAAAAATAGAAAGAACCTACGTTGAAATATTGGGGTTGGGTTCCCCCAGTAAAGATGAATTAAAAATTTAAAAGTAAGACCTCAGACATTAAGAATCCTAGATGAAAACTTAGGAATCACCATTTTGGACTTCAGCCTTAAGAAATAATTTATGACTAAGTCCTCAAAAGCAATTGCAAGGAAAATAAAAATTGACCAGTGAGACATAATTAAACTAAAGAGCTTTTGCAAAGCAAAAGAAACTATCAACAGAGTAAACAGACAACTTACAGAATTGGAGAACATATTTGCAAACTATGCAACCAGCAAAGGCCTACTATCCAGAATCTATAAAGAACTTAAATAATAAAATAAGCAAAAGACAAATAACTCATTTAAAAGTAGACAAAAGACATGAGCAGGCAATTTTGACTTTTACTTGGACTATCCACATACTTATATATACACATTGAATATCCCTAATCCAAAAATTTGAAATCCAAAATGCTCCAAAATCCAAGACTTTTTGAGCACCAATATGACATAGTGCTCCAATGAGCATTTGGATTCAAGTTTTAAGACTGTAGATGCTCAACTGGTAAATATATAATGCAAATATTCCAAAATAAAAAAAATCAAAATCAGAATCACTTCTGCATTTCACATAAGGGATACTCAACTTGTAACTGCTGAAATATGTACTTTAATTTTATCATTTTAATAATTGTTTTCTATTGTTCCATCTGTTCTTGTAAATTTATTTACCTTTTTCATTTTCTTTTGAAATAATCAAATATTTTATTCTATTTGTCTTTTTTACCAGCCTTTAATTTATACAGTATGGGTATAATTTATATGGAGTGTGCTATCTCTTTCATTCGCAAAATTTTACTAGTACTAGGAGTTGCCAGACTTTCCAGATGAAATCTGAGACTCAGTTTTTAACTCATTTGTGGAGTGAAAAGTTACTTTTAAAGGGAGATGAGAACTAGTAATCGATGATATAATATGTCATTATAGTTGGTGATTACAAAGATAGTGGCTTGTGAGGCTAATTTTGAGACTTCTTGAAAGTAGAAGGTGAAAATATAGGCCTTCAAGGAACAATAACACTGGTACAAAATCAGAAAGCCTCTGTATCAGCTTTGATAAAATCTCTTTTCTATGATTGAAAGGGAGAAAATTCAGAATCAAGCCTACCCAGAGCCTGATTCTAAACGCTGAGTAGCAGCACACTAAATAACTCTATATTATGGGTAGATTTATTATATTAAGTTATGAAAAGACCTGGGGAAGGAGTGAAAGCCTGAGACATAGTACATTTGGGCTAACTGAAGCAATATAAATAACTGAACCCATAAACCTCCTGGAGGCTTTTTGCTGGCAGTATCAGGATCCCTTCTCAATAAAGGGGTCAGTCAGTCTTTCCAGTCTTTCTCTGCAAAAAAGTCTTTTAATAACTACCATTTGCTTCACAGTGAGATGCCATTATCCTTGGGATTCCCCTCTCTGATTCCCACCACCATTCTTCTGGATTCTGTAGGAAGAGAGAGATCTTGAAATAGTGGCTCTAAGACAATTCTACTTGGGAACAAGTTAGCTTAGACAGGAACAGGTTGTCAGATTGTAGTAACAGCAATATGAAGAGCATATGTGTGGATTTGAAAAGTTACAGAACAAGAAAAACTGAAATATTAACTTGGGTAGGCTAAATTTATTAATATGGATGTCATGTTTGAACATGTTGGTTTGATAATAATAAGTGTTAATGGATGCCTTGACTCACGAATGACATGATGACATACAGTCAATGAGGTTTCAATGTCCAAATTTTTTGAACATGCTGCTGAAGTGATCCAAAGACCAGGGAGTTGGTAATAATAGAATGTATTATTATGTGCAATCTAATCAGATAATTCCCAGCTACAATCATGTGGCACATAACAACATTTCAGTCAAGGATGGATTACACATATGACAGTGGCCACAGAGGATTATAATACCCTATTTTTACTATACATTTTCTGTATTTAGGTACACAAATTATTATTCTGTTACAATTGTGTGTAATACAATAACATGCTATACAGATTTGTATGGGACCAAGGGAGTACGTAAAATAGGTTTGTGTAAGTACACTCTATGATGTTTGCACAACAATGAAATCACCTTACACTGTATTTCTCAGAAAGTGTTCTGTCATTTAGTGATACATCACTACATATTATTCACAAAGCTCATAAAAGATGCATTATGAAAAGAGACAACACTGATTTCTTCCAAAGCTCTTCAGTAGGCTGGAGAAGATAATGGCGTGGGAAGGTTACAATAGAATTGGGTTTTCTGGTTTCAATAAGAAAGATGGAATTTCTCTTTGGGCCCCAGAGCAAAATAAAATGTGGATCCCCTTGTTCAAAAAGCAAGAAAAAAGTGCCTTTAAAAGTACTAAAATATAAAGTATTTTCTTACATAGTATCTCTCTCAACTTGTCATGGGGTTTTATTTGCCATTTAATTAATTCCATTCTAGGTTTAAAATAATTAAAATAAATTACTAGCACATAAATTTTAATGCTGACCTTCATATTTTTTCAATGCTAAATTTAAATACCAAGAGAAGACATTGAACTTGTTTGCAGAATCACACTATTTAGAGTTATTTTTTTTTAATCTTGTGTGTGAACGTGTATTGTGTTATGACCACAGGAGTAGAAATGTTGCATGAAACTAACTTGTTTTTATTTCACTTCCTGATAGGTGCTCAATCTACCAACTCTCTTTACCTTTGGCTTACTGATGAGTAGAAAAGGTCTCAAAGAAAAAGAAAATGTGGTTGCCTTGTTTCTCCTTCTGTATCAATATTTTCAACATGAATGGTTGGTTAATACAGGATAGTAACTTGAGTGAGAAAGAATGATAGGGTTTCTTGATTTTTTATTTTTCTTATACCTCCCCTGTTTTTTTTTTTTTTTTCTGCATTTGAAACAAGTCCTCTTTCAAAGGAGATCATAGTGGGTTGTTAATGAGCCCACTTTTTTCCATTGCAGCCATAGCAGACTTACTTGGTACTGACTTTAAGTCTCATTACACTCTCATGCATAATGTGTCTACCACAGTTCTGTGCTTATTGACATTGCAAAAACTACGTGAAGATGGAACAATGATGGGCATGGCTATTTGGCATCACTTCTCTTCACATGTATATTCTGTTGTTTCATCAGATGTCACACACAAAATACAAGTGCAAAAATAAAATTGCTAACATTTCAAGATGGCAATAGCAGAACATTAGTTATAGGATGCTTCTGAGCTTAGGGCCCTGACTTACCGCACAGGTCACATGTCCACAAAGCTGTTCCTTTTCTCCAAGCCTTTTCAAGTGATGTTTGGTTATTTCCTACAGTATCTGTGTACTAATGTGTAGGAAATGCCTTAATGTTTCAGAAGATTTTAGATACTGTATGTACTAAGTGAAGCTATTTTATCCTTCTTATATTTTGAATCCAGAGATGTACAGTTGATGAAATAAGGATTGCGGCCTGGTTCTATCTCACAGAGTTTACTGTGGTACTATATTATTATTATTATTTTCTGGTTATTTTCCCAGCCTCCAAATTTATAGTAGTGATAAACGTTAATTGAGAATCTTTATATCAGTTTCTTGTTCTGTGTAGTGGAGACTATTTTGGTACAAAGAGCCAAGTAAAAACCCTTAAAGCTCTATTCACAATAGCAAAGACATGGAACCAACCCAAATGCCCATCAATGATATACTGGATAAAGAAAATGTGGTACATATACACTATTGAATACTATGCAGCCGTAAAAAGAATGAGATCATGTCCTTTACAGAGACATGGATGAAGTTGGAAGCCATCATCCTCAGAAAACTAACACAGGAACAGAAAACCAACCACCAAATATTCTCACTCATAAGTGGGAGTTGAACAATGAGGACACAGGGAGGGAAACAACGGACTCTGGGGCCTGTGGTGGGGACTGTGTGAGGAGAGGGAGAGTATCAGGACAAATAGCTAATGCATGTGGTGCATACAGGGCTTAAAACCTAGGTGATGGACTGATAGGTGCAACAAACCACCATGACACACATATACTGTGTAACAAATCTCCATGTTTTGCACATGTATCCCAAAACTTAAAGAAAAAAAAAAAAAAAAACAAAACCAAACAAACCCTTAGAGCTGTTTTACTGCCTTTCCCCAAGACAGTAAACCAAACATAATATTATATTCCTCAGAGAACTGCAGGAATTGGAGCATAAAATAGGTAAAAGATGTAGGGTTGGTGTTTCCTAAAATATTCTTACTTAAACTCATTTGTTTGGCCAGTGTCAAAGCCAGAATAACCCTGGTTTTGTGCAAATTTTTTTTCAGGTAAGATACCAATTGCTACTGCATTTCTACACATGATACTATTGTTAGAGCGGAATGATACCATACCTAATACCTGGCATGCATTATTAATCCAACATATACATTCAATCAAAACAAACACAAGCAGAATCAGTCTGTTTTTGCATAGACATGCAATGTCTGCATATATGTGCATAGTTCAAGTTTCTCACAGGGTAAGGCAAGTCTGCTTTCTTTCATAGTATGTTCTAGAGAGAATTCTTTTGTGAATTGTGCTGCTGTAAACATGCATGTGCAAGTATCTTTTTTTGTATAATGACTTCTTTTCCTCTGGGTAGATACCCAGTAATGGGATTGTGGGATCAAATGGTAGTTCTACTTTTAGTTCTTTAAGGAATCTCCACACTGTTTTTCACAATGGTTGTACTAGTTTACATTCTCACCAGCAGTGCAAAAGTGTCTTGATATTATGCAGTGAATGAGAGAAAAAATGACCTTTTCTCACTAAACCCAATTTTGTTATTCTCTAATAAATTCCGAGGTTATCAACAGAGATATCAAATCTAAGCCCAGAGCAGAGGCAAACTTCCCCTGGATGGGGCCTACAAAACATTTGGTGGCAAGTAGATTACATTGGACCTCTTCCAACATGATCAAGATGAAGCAATTTATTCTCCAGAAAAAAAGATACATTTTAAAGATATAACTTTTCTTCTTCCACAATTCTTCTGCTAGCATCATTTGTTGACTTAGAAAGTGACTCATTCCTTTAGTAGCCCACAGTGTCTATTATTCTCATATTATGTCCATGTGTGCTCAGTGTTTAGCTCCCACTTAACATTGAGGTACATGGGAGCTAAACATTGAGCACATATGGACATAATATGCTAAATTCAAGCTAGACTTGAGGTATTTGGTTTTCTGTTCCTGTATTAATTCACTTAAGATTATGGCTGCTAGCTCCATCCATGCTGCTGCAAAGTTTATGTGTGGGAGGCAGGTGGGGAGGATGAGTTAAAAAACTACCTATCAGGTACTATGCTCACTACCTGGGTAACAAGATCCATACTCCAAACCTCAGAATCATGTAACATTCCCATATAGCAAATCTTCCCATATACTCCCTGTTTCTAAAATAAAAATGAAAATAAAACAAAATAAAAAAATAAATACCTGAAAAAAGAAAGCGACTCACTTATTAATATGTAATTTATACACTATTTTCTCTCCTAAGACACTCATATCATAGCAAAAGGTATGTGCCTCGAGAATTCAGTAGTCTTTTTTTTTTTAATTTTTAATTTTTGAGACGGAGTTTTTGCTTTTGCTTTTGCTGTTGCTCTGCAGTGCAATGGCGCGATCTCGACTCACCGCAACCTCCGCCTCCCGGGTTCAAGTGATTCTGCTGTCTCAGCCTCCCGAAGAGCTGGGATTACAGGCATGTGCCACCATGCCCGGCTAATTTTGTATTTTTGGTAGAGATGGGGTTTCTGCATGTTGGTCATGCTGGTAGTAGTTTTATAAAGTACACAATCAATCTCAAGTAGCTGGCATGATAAAACAATAGGATAGCCTGAAAAAAACATGGTGCCAGGTGGGGGAAAAAAAAAAAAAAAAACTATTTGAAATGGAATAGTTTATATACAGGATGCAATATAAGTCTCAAAGAAGTAGCCAAAATCTGTAGGTTCATAAAGTGCTATGGTTATACCAAATATCATATTTAAGGAATTTAATTCCCTGCTTCTGCTAATTTTAGTGATCCTGGTGCCCAAAGGAGAAATGCTTAACTACTAAATGAAGTAATGGTTACATTAAATTAGAATATGTTATACCCCTCCCTGGCCATTTTATGTTTCTGCTGCCATTGAACCCTCAAGAAGAAAAGACTATTACTTTACTGGCCAAAGTAATTGATCCTAACTGTTGCTACACTATAACTATAAGGAATTTTGTATCAAGAATTCAGGGTGAGTCACTGGGGCACCACTTAGTACTCCATTTTCTAATAGTCCCAGTCAGCAGAAAGCTGTAGTAATCCATTAAAATGAAAATAACCAAGAACTCAGATCACATAAAAATGAAAGTTTGGGTCATTTTGTCAAGTAAAAACTTACCCTCCTAAGGTTCTGGGAAGGCAAGAGAAAATTGGAATTGGTACTGGAAGAAGAAACTATGATAACTATCCTCATAACCATATTTAAAAAAAGGAATTGAATTGTGTTTTGGTAATTATTCTGTTTTGAAAGGATTTAGAAAAAGGGATTGAATTATGTTTTGGTAATTATTCATGTTTTTCCTTCACATATGAAGTACACTAAGTGGGGAATAATATTTTGGGATTCAAGTGAAATGGTAATTGAATTGAAATCACCCTATGATAAGAGAGCTGTTAGGATTTCCTGTGTTTCCTTTGTTGGTGACATGGTTTGGCTGTGTCTCCACCCAAACTTCATATTGAATCGTACTCCCATAATTCCCACGTGTTGTGGGAAGGACCTGGTGGGAGATAATTTGAATCATAGGGGTGCTTCCCCTACACTGTTCTCGTGGTAGTGATTAAGTCTCACGAGATCGGATGGTTTTATCAGGGCTTTCCATTTTTGCATCTCCCTCATTTTATCTTGCTATGTAAGAAGTGCCTTTCACCTACCGCCATGATGCTGAGGCTTCCCCAGCCATGTGGAACTGTAAGTTCGATTAAACCTTTTTCTTTCCAGTCTCAGGTATGGCTTTATCAGCAGCATGAAAATAGACTAATACAGTTGGGAACTAAATATTTTATTTATTTATTTTTTAACAGTCAGGACTTACACAACATTTATTAAGTTCATTGTTTTATTTGGGTGTGGTTTTGGTAGCCAAAACAGTTAACAACAGTAACATGGAAGATTATCATCACAGATCACCATAATACATATGATAATAATGACAAAACTTGAAATAAGGCAAGAATTACCAAAATGTGACACAGAGACACAAAGTGAGCACATGCTTTTGGAAAGAATAATGCTGATAGACTTGCTTTATGAAGGGTTGCCACAAACCTTCAATTTGTGAAACACCTATTATCTGTGATGTGCAATATAGCAGAGCACAATAAAGTGAGGCATTGCCAGTGTATCCAGAGTCTAACCACTTCTCACCATTCTCACCACAGGCAGCCTGGGCCAGACTACTGTTACTTCTCCCCTGGATCGTTGCTCTCATCTACTAACTAGTCTCCCAGCTTATGATCTTGCCCCTTATAGTCTATTCCCAACAGAGCAGTCAGGATGGTACTTTTGAAATGGAAGACAAGTCATTTCAACTACTCGGATCAAATACTTACATTTTCTCAGAATGAAAGTCAAAATATTTTCAATAACAAAAGTTTCTTCATGATTTCTCCTGTCCCACTAACCCCACTGTAAGCTTTCCTACAGTGAAACACTTATTTCTCTAACACCCCAGGCAAATTCAGCCTCAGGGCCTTTGCCCCTGCGATTTGCACTGTCTGGGATACTTGTACCCTAAGTACCAACAGGACTCCCTTAATCACATTTTTTTCCCATCTCTGTCACTTAGATGTCAGCTAAAAGTCATTTTTCAGTGAGTCTTCCCTGACCACCATTGCAAAATAACAACCCACTTCACGTTTCCAAAAATAACATGTCCCCTCTCTTTTCCAGCCTCCTTATTCCTTTTTAAAAATTTCGATAGTTTTGGGGGAAACAGGTGGTGTTTTGTTACATAAATAAGTTGTCTAGTGGTGATTTATGAGATTTTGGTGCACCCATCAGCTGAGCAGTGTATACTGTACCCAATGTGTAGTCTTTTATTCCTCACCCACTTCTCACACTTTCCTCTGAGTCTCCAAAGCCCATTGTATCATTCTTATTATGGCTTTGCATCCTCATAGCTTAGCTCCCACTTATGAGTGAGAAGATACAATATTTGATTTTCCATTTCTGAGTTACTTCACTTGGAATAATTGTCTCCAATTCCATCCGGGTTGCTGCAAATGGCATTATTTTGGTCCTTTTTATGGCTGAGTAGTATTCCTGTGGAGTGTGTGTGAGTGTGTGTGTGTGTGTATATATATATATACACACCATAGGATATATATAGTGTGTGTGTATAAACACACTATATATATATATATCTATGGTGTATATACACACACACACACACACTCTCTCTCTCTATATATATATATCCTATGGTGTATATATATTATATATATCCTATGGTGTGTATATATATGATATATATATATATCATATATATCACAATTTCTTTATCTGCACGTTGATTGATGGACATTTGGGCTGGTTCCTTCTTTTTGCAATTGTGAATTGTGCTGCTGTAAACATGCATGTGCAAGTATCTTTTTTTTGTATAATGACTTCTTTTCCTCTGGGTGGATACCCAGTAATAGGATTATGGGATCAAATGGTAGTTCTACTTTTAGTTCTTTAAGGAATCTCCACACTGTTTTCCATAATGGTTGTACTAGTTTACATTCTCACCAGCAGTGCAAAAGTGTTCCCTTTCCAACACATCCATTTCAACACATCTATCATTTTTTGATTTGTTGATTATGGCCATTCTTGCAGAAGTAAGGTGGTATCACATTGTAGTTTTGATTTGCATTTCCCTGATCATTAGTGATGTCGACCATTTTTTCATACATTTGTTGGCCATTTATATATCTTTTTAGAAAGTTGTCTATTCATATTCTTAGCCCACTTTTGGATAGAATTGTTTGTTTTTTCTTGCTGATTTGTTTGAATTCCTTATAGATTAAGGATGTTAGTCCTTTGTCAGATGTATAGATTGTGAGGATTTTCTCCCACTCTGTGGTTCATCTTTTTACTTTGCTGATTGTTTCCTTTGCTGTGTAGAAGCTTTCTAGTTTAACTAAGTCTCATCTATTTATCTTTGTTTTTGTTGCATTTGCTTTTGGGTCTTTGGTCATGAAGTCTGCCTAAATCAACTAGAAGGGTTTTTCTGATGCTATCTTCTTGAATTTTTATGATTTCAAGTCTTAGGTTTAAGTCCTCCTTCCATCTTGAGTTTGTTTCTGTGTAAGGTGAGAAATGAGGATCCAGTTTCATTCTCCTACATGTGGCTTCCCAATTATCCCAACACCATTTGTTGAATAAATGTTCTTTCCCCACTTTATGTTTTTGTTTTGTTTGCTTTGTTGAAGATCAGTTGGCTGTAAGTATTTGGCTTTATTTCTGGGTTCTCTATTCTGTTCCATTGGTCTATATGCCTATTTTTATACAAGTGCCATGCTGTTCTGATGACTATGGCTTTATAGTATAGTTTGAAATCAGGTAATGTGATGCCTCCAGATTTGTTCTTTTTGCTTAGTCTTACTTTTGCTACATGGGCTCTTTTTTAGTCCCATATGAATTTTAGGATTGTTTTTTCTAGTTGTGTGAAGAATGATGCCAGGAATTGCATTGAATTTGTAGATTGCTTTTTACAGTATGATTATTTTGGCAATATTGATTCTACTCACCCATGAGCATGGCTGTGCTTCCATTTGTTGGTATCATCTATGATTCCTTTCACCAGTGTTTGTAGTTTTCCTTGTAGAGGTCTTTCACCTCCTTGGTTAGATATGTTCCTAAGTATTTTATTTTATTTTTGCAGCTACTACAAAAGGGGTTGAGTTCTTGATTTGATTCACAGCTTGGTCGCTATTGATGTATAGCAATGCTACTGATTTGTGTACATTGATTTTGTATCCTGAAACTCTGCTGAATTCATTTATCAGGACTAGGAGCATTTTGGCAGAATATTTGGGGTTTTCTAGGTATACGATCATATCATCAGCAAACAGAGACAGTTTAACTTTCTTTTTAATGATTTGGATGCCCTTTATTTCTTTCTCTTGTTGAATTGCTCTAGCTTGAACCAAGAAAAGAAGAGATAATATCCAAGTAGCTCAATTAGAAATAAAATGGGAGATATTACAACCAATAACAGAAATACAAAATATATTTCAAGGCTACTATGAACATCTTAATGTGCATAAACTAGAAAACCTAGAGGAGATGGATACATTCCTGGAAATATATAACTCTCTTAGATTAAACCAAGAAGAAATAGAAACTCTGAACAGACCAATAACAAGCAGTGAAATTGAAATCGTAATAAAAAACATTGCCAACAACAACAAAAAAGTCCAGGACCAGATGGATTCACAGATGAATTGTATCAGACATTCAGGAAAGAATTGTTACCAATCCTATTGATACTATTCCACAAGATAGAGAAAGAAGAAATCCTTCCTTTATCATTCTATGAAGACAGTATCATCCTAATACCAAAATCGGAAAAGGACATGACAAAAAAAAAGAAAACTACAGACCAATATCCCTGATGAATAGAAATGCAGAATTCCTTAACAAAAGATTCAGCTAACTGAATCCAACAGCATATCAAAATGATAATCTACCATGATCAAGTGGGTTTCATACCAGGTATTCCAGAGTAGTTTAACATATCCAAGTCAATAAACGTGATATACCACATGAACAGAATTAAAAACACAAATCATCTGATCATCTCAATAGATGCAGAAAAAGCATTTGACAAAATTCAGCATCCCTTTATGATTAAAACCCTCAGTAAAATTAGCATAGAAGGGACATGCAAGGGACATACATACAGATGTAACAAAAACCATCTGTGACAAACCCACAGTCAACATAGTACTGAATGGGGAAAAGTTGAAAGCATTCCCCTTGAGAACTAGAACAAGACAAGGATGCCCACTCTCACATTTCTATTCAACATAGTACTGGTGACTAAACATGTTATATACAAAAGACAATAGTGGATGGTAAGAAACAGAAAGTGTAGAGAGTTCTGGATATTTTCATTTGCCTCTCTAGATATACTTGCCACCCTCCTCTACTGTGCTCTTTGAACCTCGTGGACTCTATCAACTGGGTTACCCTGATGCCTGGCTTATAGTTGAGGTTGGCTAATGTGAATCACTTGTAGGAATTTATTCCACATTGCCTCTCAGAGACATTATAATGAGGATCTGCTGCTTCCTTCTACCAAAGGCCTCTTACCCATAGGTAAAACTATTACCTCTGGATGCCTGGAGTCACTTCCTCCCCTTGTCCTCTCATGCGTAGAGGTGGTAAGTTTTCTGCTCTTGCTGGCACTTGACTACATCTTTTATATAGCCCCTTAATTAAATCATCATCAATTTATTGAGTAGTTTTATCCCAAAATCTTAACTGATATGGAAATTTATCAGATTCAAGGGTGAATACATGGTGCAGAATCATTATTTAGGGCCATTATTTTGCTTATTTAAAGAGCAATAATGTGACAAAAAATTGGGTAACATAATAAAACTACTTGGAATGTATTTAAATTTCAAAATCACACATATTAATAAACAATGATATTTCTAGCAGAGTGTTCAAATATAATAATTACAAAATACCTTATTATTTTAATGTCACATGTAAAATTATAATTAAGATTTATTTCCTATGTTTTATTTTTAAACCCTGGTTAAATAGATTAAAAACCATAAACCACTTTTATAATATAGGATAATATTTTAGTAAACTTTATTTCTGTCTACAAGTGAAATATTTTTTAGACTAATTTTTACTCTGAAGGACATTATCCTCTGCTTATTTCATTTCTTAGACTTCACTTATGCCTTTAAAAAAAGACATAGCAAAAGACCAATTTAAAAAATTCACGTTAAACATATACATAATCCAATGTTTTCAAAGCACCTCTTTTTTGAAATTATTATTTACAATCTGAATTCAACTTTTAAAAAAGCGTTTTGAATGTGAAGAGTAAGCCTGATACCCTTATTGCTTCTTTCTTTTGAGGAATAGAGATAAGAATTAAGCTGTTACCTTTATATTAATGTATATTGGAAATTCCTGAGTAGGCAGTTCTAGGGTGATCACAAATCCTGCTTTAGCTGAAACAGACACAGGTCACACATACTGTTCCAATGTAATTATTAATAGTGCATTTTCAAAATGATCAGTTTGAATGATAAATGACGCACTTGCTTAAAGCAATCGTATAGGCAGAAATTTTTACTTGCCTGTCTTTGTTCTTCATTACATATTTTTTCTGGTTATTCTTTAAACTTTTGTATTAAAGGGCTTACTTTTTTATTACCTGTTAGCTTATCAATGCTTTCTTTAAAACCTATTTAACATTTAGAGGAAAATCAAATAAAAGTTCTTACAATCCCCAATGGCTCACTGTTTAACTCTGACTTTCAAGAGAATTAGCCCTTATAATTCTCTGTTCATGAATGCCAGAGGAATTAGTATGGAGCATTAGTTGGGAAAAGCTTAATGGTAAACATACCCTGAAAGGTAATATAGAGAGGAAATAAAAGGTCATTATTTTTCCCAGACCTAAAAATAATGTGTTTAAAAAATCCAATTCATCTCCACGTGGTCCATAACAGTATTGGTCTACAATATTTTAAAGAATAATATTTAATAAAGCAAATGCATATGGATAATTTTTAATGTAAAAAAAGATTCAAATAAAATTTGTAAAAAAAGAAAAAAAAAGACCAGTAAAAAAGGAAATTAAGCAACATGTCCTTACCATATCTTCCTGTACATGCATATGCTACATGCATACCATATCTTCCTGTACATACATACATCTTCCTGTACATGTATATGCAATATTCTCAAGCACTATCTAGTACTAATCAAAGTCTGAAATATATTTTTATTGAATTCATGTATCTTTTCATCTTGGAAGGTACATATTCAAATCATCTGCACATAACATATTATATCACCGTATTCAACACACTGATTATATTCTTTAAGTTATTATTTACTTATCCTCAATTTTATATATATAATTATTAATTATTTATTTTTTTGAAACAAAGTCTCACTCTGTCACCCAGGCTGGAGTGCAGTGGCATGACCTCGGCCCACTGCAACCTCTGCTTCCCAGATTCAAGCAATCCTCCCACCTCAGCCTCCCAAGTAGCTGAGTCAATAGGTGTGAACCACCACGCCTGGCTTATTTGTGTATTTTTAGTGGAGACTGGGTTTTACCGTGTTGGCCAGGCCGGTTTCCTGACCTCAGGTGATCTGTTCGCCTTGATCACCCAAAATGCTGGGATTATGGGTGTGAGCAACCATGCCCAACCTCATTTATATTTAATAAGTGTTAATTGCGTATCTATTATAAGACTAACTCTAATCCACCAGACCATTGAGGAAATAAATAACTATTAAGTTGATAAAGTTAAAATAAAACATACACACTCACTAGGCTAGTGACTTACATAAATTCATTCACTTTTACATTTTATAACCATAGGGTCCAATAATATATATATTCCAGTGGATGACATGAAATGAATATTCCAATTTTTCCTTATGTGAGTAAGACAAATAAGAAGGAATGATGAAACTTTCGACTCTCATTTGCTCAATTCTTTTTTACAACAGAGAGAAAACCTTATCAAATGCAAAATTCACTGTTTGTGAGTATCTGATCTATCTCTAGTAGTTTCTTACTCCTTACCCTTGTTATTCCTGTTGTTAGGGATGAATCAGTAAAAGGTATGAATTTAGTGGTTCTCTGCATGTCCTATTCTATTGCATTAAGCATGAGGTATGGTTGGTGGTTAATTCCAATTTTAGTAATGATACAATTAGTACATTCATTAGAGGCCAGCGTTAGTTTTCTGTTATCAATTTATACATGTAGTTTCAACATCTATTAATAATCATTGCACAGACCTATTATTTCATTAGGCTTATAAAAATGACTTTCTAATTCTAATATCTCTCCTGTAGTTATTGACTAGGATTATTCTGCAAATAACTTTCAACTATACGATTATACTGGAATACCATTGAGAAAAGAAAGACATGATATACACTTTATTTTTTCACTTTATTTATCCATTTACTGAAATCTGTCAGTATTCTAATATTGCCAGGAAAAATAGGAAAGGAGATGATTTCAGTGCTTCAGTTTAGTTTTAGCCTGGGGCTCTAGTGCTTCAAAATGGAAAACAAAATCTACACTAATCAGAGTACATTGCTGATCCCAATCAGATTTGAACATGTTTCTTTGTTCCCTCCACAGTTTAACAATATACAGTTAACAGAATTATTAACTTTTATAGTTGAAAACCTGAGAAGTCTGATTATGATATTTGTCAATAAAAATATATGTCACTTAGCAGAAGTGAAACAAATTAAAATAGTTACAATTAAAAGAGAGGTTTCTTCACCTCCTTTGTCCAGAGTCAAAATGAATCCTTTTCCTTTAAATTTAGACTAATGTTGCCAAATATTTAATTAATATTTTGCTAAGATTAACGTTAAAAATCAAAATAACTGGATAAAGAAATTAAGCTAGATTTGAAATTCAGATTTGTCTCCAAACAAAAGTATTTCTCACTGGAGCCTACCCACTAGAGAACTATTTGGAAATGACCGAGAGTCCCCAAATTTTTATATAGAGAGAAGGTTCAACTTAGTTTTGGAAAGCAAAGTGATTTTAAGTGAGGAACACACCCTGGTGTTCCTTATTTTTCACTTTCTATCACGCCAACCCTTTTATACGGTCAAAAAATTGTTTCTGTTATTAAATTTAAGAAAAGTTCACATACTAGGATTTCATGCCCTGATACGGGGTTGGTGCTGTAAAATTAATTGTGGATTTTGCCATTACGTTCAATGGTAGAAGCTGCAATTACTTCTGCATCAACCAAATAAGTAATTCAGCATGTTAAATAAATTGTGGTATATTCATGATGGAATACTATTCAGACAAAAAATAATGAAATCCTGTCATTTGTGACAACATGGATGAACCTGGAGGGCTTCATGTTAAGTAAAACAAGACACAGACAAATATCACACAATCTCACTCATATGTAGAATAACAATAAAAAAAAGTTGGTATCAGAGAAGCTGAGAGTAGAAAAGTGGTTACCAGGGACTGAGGAGGAGATTGGGGGTTGGGGGCTGGTAAATGCGTAAAAAGTAATTAGATAACAGGACTAAATTCTGTTGTTCTGTGATACAGGAGAGAGTAAACTATGGTATATTACAAAATAGCTCTAAGAGAGGCATTTAAATGCTGTTAACACAAATAAATGATAAAATGCATAAGGTTTTGGATACTCTAAGTACCTTGATTGCATCATTATACAACTTGATCACTGATATTTTGATGTATCCAAACATCAAAGTGTACCCCTTAAATATGTAGAACTACAACATGTCAATTCAATAAATAAATAAATAACGTTTTCAAAGAATCGCTCCTTCAGCGAGACATCTTATGAAACAAGACAGCCTATTATTAAAAAAATAGTAGTTTCCTCCATAATCTGAAATAAATTACTTCTAAAATTAATTTAATGTACAGGTAAGCATATGTATTAAAGCAAATATCCTGTCTTGTATTAATGTCCCACGGAACTGAGGAGGGGTAAACATCACTTTAACAGAGTCCTTTACACTAAATAAACTCTACAATGAGATTATTGAATGAAGGTATATACGGGGAAAAGTTATTTTGAGTATGATGTTTTGATGTTTGTAGTGTTTTCTCTAAAACATGTGTAAAAGGAATATTATCACTTGGTTTTTCTGGAAACAGTAAAGATGGCCTAGCTAAGAATGCCAGAAATTCAGAGGTACAATTAAACAAAATTAAATGCATTAAAAATTAGTATATTTTACTTAAATGAACATAATGAAGTATGATTTAGTCAGATTGTTATTTAGAATTATGAATAATTTGAATTTTTGAACATATGCTTAATAGAATTATGGTCATTCATATAATATTCTTAAAAATCATAAATACAGAGGTTTGGAAACTCAGAAGTGAGGGTAAAGTTTTATAAGATATTTGAGGCTGTATTAATTCCTGTTCCACATCTGACATTGAGTAAATATTAAGTTATTAGTCATCATCCACTAAAAATATCTGATGAGGAGCACTATGGCATGCTGTCTCATAGTATACCAGTTTTTATTAGAATCACACTAAAACAAATCTCCAGAAAGCACTTTCTTATATGTGCAAGATATTTGTCTTTTGACAATTTTGTTTGTTTGTGCTTGATTAGAGAAAGAGTCTGCTCCTATAATACCCTAGATCATCTTCTTGGTATTAACTTTTTTTTTAAGAAAGGAAATTTAAGTATTTTATATAGTTATGAGAAAAGATTGCTGTTTTCTGTATTCCAAAGCTCCAACTAATGACAATAATACTACACGTGTACATTGATGATAGTATGTGGGATTGAGTATCTAAATTCTTTATATCCCTTATAAAATTTTATTACTTATGAATACTGAAAAGTTACTGGAAAATCATTTAGCATTGCTGAGCTGTCACTTGATTATCCTGAACTTGGTTATATTGTAAAAGGAGCATAAAATACCAAGATGGAAAAAAAAAGAGGTCAAAAAAAGAGCAATAGTAAAAACCACAGTGCAGGATATTAATTGTGTTGAATAGTGTGTGTTTCTGACAGATAATAAACCAGTGATAGATGTGATCTCTAAAACTGCATGTGTATCATGAGCTGAACCCTCAGTCTAATACAGGGTCATTGAATTTTACAGTCTCATAAGCTTCCAGGACTTTGCCTGGCACATCAACACAATTGCTTAATGTGCAATAAATTCTACAGCTAGCCATCTGCTTACTCTTTTGACCTTTCAAATTTTATAAAAACCCAGGCCCATAATTTCTCACTTCATGAACCACCAGATTTTTGGAATATGTTATAGTTCAGGGTTACTTTGTCTTTTTTTATGCAACCAAAGAGATTTAATATATTGGATAAAGTTTGGCAGCAACATGCCTTTTCCATTGAAATGGTTGTGAGAGCAATCACTAGAGTTAATAAGATTTAGGCTATTTCTACCTATTGTGTAGTTGGATATGCTCATTTCAACAAATGTCTGCTAGTTATGGGGATTCTTAAACAAAACAGTATGCAAACGACAGGAAATAACTTCTAAAATAGTTAAGAAACCACGAAAATGTTCCAAAATATTTATACATTGGTAATAAACAACTTTGTGTTTACATACATAGCATATTCTATTATTTTTACATTTTTTGGTTTAGTTCATAAACAATTTCCTTAATCATGTGGCAGAGAATTTGTCATTCGAGACATAACAATATATTATGCACTTGAAGAAAAGTTTAAAGAATGTCTTTAGTTTTATGATGATAAACTCTTAGGGCCAGAAGGATTAGAAATCACATAAAAATAAATCATGTAACTTCCGAGCATAGACCAACTCTTAGCCTTGAAAAGCTGATGGGGAGAAGGCAGACAACAAATGTCTAATTAACAGAAATCTAACTGCCAAAAACTCTTTAGTCTTTAGTGATTTATCCAAGTATTCATTTCCATCGAGACACTTATGATCATTATGTGTTTCTGATAAAAGCATTGGAGGTTTGGAAGCATCAGAATATAGTAAAGCCTTGCTCATTCCAGACACAGCTCCTGCCCAGCTTCCTTCTCTTTTCTCTGTCATCTTCTTCTTCAACAACAATCATGGTACTTCTCTTTTTTGTCTTAAACTATGGAGCTCTATAATCTATTGGTCCCTTTGAGGTGTATATTTTTCTTTAAATAAGGTTATAGGAATTTTTTTCTAACCAAGTAATGTATTTGGTTTCAAGAAAATAACAGTAAAGTGGTTAGAACTGAGATATAACTTGGGTTCAAATCCTAGTTTTACCACTTGCTTGTTATGTGATCACAGGATACCTTTTTCTATGATAGGTTGCCCTGTGTAAAATATTGACAACAATCATAGTTCATAATCATGTAGAGAATATATGAATACAACAAATATATAATTAACATAAATTATTAAAATTAAATTATTAAAATATGTTAAAGTGTTAAAATATATTAAATTATTACAATTTACCATTCTATATACCATATATAGAATGTATATAGAATTCTCTATGTATAGGATATAGAATGTATAGATTTTAATAATCCATATATTTAGTCTCATTTCAATTTATATATTCTATATACAGAATATATATAATTAAATGAGATGTAGACTATATATTCTATGTATGTGCAATCTCATTTAATTATTTTAACTCCATAAAAGTTGATATTTTATTGAATTAATTGAATTATTTTATTTTGATTAAGTAGCTTTAATTTTAAAATGGTTCTTATTACAAAGCTAGTAATATTTTTCCCTACTCAAAGAATGTCAGATAAATAAAGGGGATAGATTACACTTATTGAATGGCTACTACATGTTTTGCAATGTGTATTATATAAATTATTTCACTTAATTTTCACAACTGTTAAAATGTGATATTTTCAAGTACTAATGCATTGTCACCAGTGAATTATATACATATATATGTGTGCATATATATGTATGCATATATGCACATATATATGTATGCATATATATGTGCATATATGTGTGCGCATATATGTGTATATATGTGTGCATATATGTGTGCATATACGTGTATATATGTATATATGAATGTCAAATATAACATCTGTATGTTATTTTGTTATTTCTGACTTTGGACATAAAATGTAGAGGCTGTAGGTGATAATTAAAGAACTAAAAATTGGTCCATGTCGATCATGAAAGGCAAGGAAAAGATAACCATTCAATTCCTTACCCACTGCTTTATGTATATCTTTATTTTGGATCAAAAAGTATCCATTAGGATTTGCAAATTGTGACTGAGCTAATTCCAAAACGGAATTATTAGATATGGTATCCTTCCTTCCTTCCTAACTTCCTTTTCCTTTTCCCATTTTACTTCTTCCTTTTTACTTTAATCAACATCATTTTGTAAAGGATATCCTTCAACAAATTTTGGAAGGATGAGAAATAACATTATTTTCATTTTCTCAAGCAATTCTATTCTGCTACTCATTGCATTTATTTCAAAATTTTAAAAGGAAATTTGTAAACATGTAGCTAAGCATAAAAGTGAATAACATCCAGGGAACTTCAGATATTTTATTAATCTATTATAATGAGACCATTTCTTATAAAGCTATAACATGTGATTCCTATTCTGGATTTATATGTATATTGATATATTATTTATCCTTTAAATAATTCCTTCCTTACAAAGCTATCTGTCAATTGTAGTTGACTCTGGCCTCTAAAGTATTAAAACATTTTGTAAAGGCAAAGCACTTCCAAAGATTTAAAATAACTTTTACATCATGGGAAGGTAACATTTAATTGAAGAAGTAGAACAAAACAGAGAAAAAATCTTTTATGTTTAAACAACTGAAGAAATGAATTAAATTATTGGCATTACCAATCTTGAAGTAACATTTACCTTACACACACACACACACAAAAGCACATAAACACACACACACACAAGCATACATACACACACATACATACACACATAGAATACATGCAGACCTAGCACTGCTTTCTTCTTTTGTTAAAATCATAGTTCTGAGAATAAAGAACTTGGTATTAACTAGGCAGTGGGCTTTGAGAAATACTGTGGATTACATTACTGCTTTCGTCTTTTAGTATTTTTTTCCGTGTGATTAGTGAAAAACTTTCACTATTTTATTGTAATAGAAGACCAAGAGAAGTAGAAAATTAATTATTCTTGACAGGACTACCGTGACCAGCAAATGTATCTACTTGCCAGATGTCAAGCGGGAACTCAGAGAACACACCATCTTATGAGAAGAAGGAGCCCTGTGCTGTGATAGAGTATCCGGAGAAATTCAGAGTCTCAGGTAACGTCACTGAAAATAGCCTTACTTCATCCTTACGTAAATGAACATGTTCTACTGCAGATTATTGTAATATTTGACAATTACAGCTAAACCATGGAGAGAAGGCACTGCAATTAGCTCTAACCAGACATAAAAGAATTCATTTTCCATCAAGCTATGCAAGACACGAAATTAAAAGGATATAAATACACATTGTTCATATTTTTTTTTTTGGTGTATCAAGTGAGGAATATAATATGAAATAAATCTATTTGCAAATAATCCAAATTTATACATGCCACCCCCCAACTGCAATAGTGATGCCTAAGCATCATCCTTTAACATGTCATTATTTTTCCTTAACATGTCATTATATAAGGCAATTACTTTTCTTTAACATGTTCTTATATAAGGGAATTACTTTTCTTTAACATGTCATTATATAAGGGAATTACTTTCCTTTAATATGTCATGATATAAATAAGCATTACAATATATTACCAGATGCCAAAACAGTAAGATTTATAAATAATTATCTTTTAAAAGTCAAACCTCTCCAAATGTTTGAACTCAACTCAAAACTACAATTAATTATAATTTGGTCCATTAATATTTGCTTTGACATTTTATGTCTTTTAAACTAGGGTTGAAAATATTTGATTTTGCCCTTTGTAATACCAGAAATATTTGGGGCAGTTGTGTATTAGTTTTATTAATTCATTTGTTTTTCATTCAAGTTTCCATATTAAGTATTTGAGGGGAAGGTATTGTCTATGCCCAGGGAAAGTATGTTAAATAGAAAAACCTGCTCCTTCTCAGAAGCAACATCTGCAAACCCATCCAGTTAATATTCAAAAGATGTTATTTATAATATTGTTGACAGGACAGCGTAGTGCAAATAACATGAGTTTAGAATCAGACACAACCAGATTTAAATTTAGGCTGATGAGGGCAGAATTCAACCTCTCTGCCTCTTTGGAATTGTAAATGGTGGTTTGGTTACACGTTATTCAAAGAAAATATCTAGCATATTGTAAACTCACAGTACATGGTCAATAAAAGAAAGATAAAAAAGAAAAGATAAATGACAGTTCCACTATTAAATTCAAACTATATCACTAAAAGTATATTGTCTATTAATGTCAGATCGGGTGCATTCATTATATTTGTGCATAGAAGACACCATTATACTATTGACACAAGGAAAATCAAGCACTGTTTCAAACAACTTAACTGTAATTATTCATACTTTTTGTCTATTATTTTGAACAGCCTTATCAAATATATATATTCCTAAATCTATAATAATAATAATAATGTAGGAGTTTCTCTCAACTTTAACATTTAAACAAGAACATAATAAACAAAGGGAAGAAAACAATTACTATGTATGGAACAATATGCTATGTGATTTTAATATGTTATCTCACATCAACCCACCCCAAAGCCACTAAATTTTTTTTTTTTTTTTT
>NW_016827300.1:0-1239 GCF_001698545.2 Rhinopithecus bieti
ATTTTACTCTGAGAACTACATAATCAAATCAGCATATCGCAGCAGAGCTAACTGAAGTCACCAAACAGACACAAGGACTCCTTTTAGACAAGAGAAAACCAAGTAAAAAATAATGACATAAAATAATTAAAAATAACGTGATAAAAAATCTTATTCTAAAAGGGTATTGATAGTAAAAGATTTTAAAATTTTAAAAGATTTTAAGATTTTAAAAATCCAATTATCAATTGTAAAACCCCCATTTGACTCCAGGTTGATAGTTTACCATGACCTTTAAATTCAATTAGTATTTAATTAAAACTGATTTCACTTTTGTATACCATGGGAGCTCAATTGTCTTCCCCAAATCTCCAGGGTTTCTTGGGAGGAAGAGGGCTATTCCAAATATTTGTAAGTCTGAGTTCTCAATTCTTCTTGTGCTGCTTTTACCATCCTTCTTTATCGCTAAAAAGCCTTTGTTTAGTTTTTCCATCTTGCTATAGAGCTACCCAGATGAGAATGAGAGCCTAATGATGTGAAGTTTGTGGAAAAAGCCCAGCAGCTTTGCTGTGGTTACCAGTTATACAGCATAGAACAGCATAAACCTTCAATGTCACTCAGCAGCCCGATCCAATCACTAAATAATTTCACAGTTCATCTCTCCTTAAAATGTCTCAGCTTCCTTGGCTGCTTGTTCCCCCTTTTTTTGCTTGTCTCTCCTTAAAACAAAAATCAGTGGTGTTGAACACCTTTTCATGTACCTCTTTGCCATTTGCATGTCTTCTTTTGAGAAATGTCTATTTAGATCTTTTGCCCATTTTTATTTATTTTATTTTATTATTTTTATTTCCATAGATTTTTGGGAAACAGGTGGTGTTGGGTTACATGAGTAAGTTATTTAATGGTGACTTATGACATTTTGGTGCACCTGTCACCTGAGCAATGTACACTGTACCCAATTTGTAGTCTTTTATCCCTCATTCCCCTCCTACCCTTTCCCGCAAGTCCTCACAATTATTGTATCCTTCTTATGCCTTTACATCCTAATAGCTTAGGTCCCACATATCAGTGAGAACATATGATGTTTGGTTTTTCATTCCTGAGTTACTTTGCTTAGAATAATGGTCTCTAGTTCCATCCACGTTGTTGTGAATGCCATTATTTCGTTCCATTTTATGGCCAAATAGCATTAGTGTACACACACGAATTAAATATAAATATATATATTTATTATATATATTTTAAATATAAATATTTGTT
>NW_016827301.1:0-1680 GCF_001698545.2 Rhinopithecus bieti
GAAAGAAGGTTTCTCAGAAACTGCTTTGTGATGTGTGAATTCATCTTACAGATTTGCACTGTTCTTTTCATTGAGCAGTTTGATAACACTGTTTTCATGGAATATGCAAAGGGATATTTGGGAGCATTTTCAGGCCTATGGTGAAAATGAAATACCCTCAGATAAAACAAGAAAGAAACTTTCTGAGAAACTTCTTTGTGATGTGTGATTTCAACTCCCAGAGTTTTAGTTTTACAATTTTTTTCATGGAGCAGTTTGCTAACACTGTTTTTGTGGAATCTTCAAAGTGATATTTGGGAGTACATTGAGGCCTATTGTGATAAAGCAAATATCCTCAGAAAAAAACTAGAAAGAAGCCTTCTAAGAATCTTCTTTGTGATGTGTGAAATCATTTCAAAGAGTTACGCTGTTCTTTCCTTGAGCGTCTGATAACACTGGTTTCATTCAATCTGTAATAAGATAATTGGGAACACATTGAAGCCTATGGTGACAAAGGAAATTTACTCACATAGTAACCAAAACCAAGCTTTCTGAGTATCTGATTTGTGATGTGTGAATCCATCTCACAGAGTTACACCGTTCTTTTCATTGAGAAGTTTGATAACACCTTTTTCGTTTAATCTGTAATGGAATATTCAGGAGCGAATTGAGGAATACGGTGAAAAAGGAAATATCCTCAGATTAAAAACTAGAAAGAAGTTATCTGAGAAACATCTTTGTGAAATGTGAATTCATCTCACCGAGTTACACCCTTCTTTTCATAGAACAGTGTAGTAGCACTGTTTTGGGGGAATCTGAGTAAGTTTGGTAGCACTGTTTTGGGACTATGAGAAGGGATATTTTGGATTGCATTGAAGCCTATGGTGACAAAGGAAATTTCCTCAGATAGAAACAAGAAAGAAGCTTTCTTAGCAAGTTCTTTGTGTTGTGTGAATTCATCTCACAGAGTTACACTGTGTTTTTCATTGAGCTGTTTAATAAAACTTTTTTCATGGAATCTGCATTAGGATATTTTGGAGCACATTAAAGCTTCTGGTGACAAAGGAAATATCCTCAGATACAAACCAAAAAGGACTTTCTGAGAAACTGCATTGTGATGCGTGAGTTCATCTCAGACAGTTACACTACTTTTCATTGAGCAGTTTTCCAACACTGTTTTTGTGTAATCGGCAAAGGAATATTTGGGAGCACATTGAGGCCTTTAATGAAAAAGGGAATATCCTCAGATAAAACTAGAAGGAAGGTTTCAGAGAAACTACTTTGTGTTGTGTGAATTCATCTCACAGAGTTACACCGTTCTTTTCATGGAGCAGTGTGATAACACTGTTTTGTGGAATCTTCATGAGGATATTTTCGAGCACAATGAAGCCTATGGTGACAAAGGAAATATCCTCAGATAAAACCAAAAGAAGCTTTCTGAGAAACTGCTTTGTGATGTGTGAATTCACCTCACAAATTTACACTTTTGTTTTCATGGGGCAGTTTGTTAACACTATTTTTGTGAAATCTGTAAAGGGATATTCATGAGTGCATTGAGGCCGATGGCAAAAAAGGAAATATCCTCAGACAAAAACTAGAAAGAAACTTTCTGAGAAAGTACTTTGTGATTTGTGAATTCATCTCACTGCGTTACACCTTTCCATTCATTGAGCAGTTCGGTAACACTGTTTTTGTGGAATC
>NW_016827301.1:5496-7240 GCF_001698545.2 Rhinopithecus bieti
TTTGTAATCTGTGAATTAAACTCACAGAATTACACCTTTCTGTCCATAAAGCAGTTTGCTAAAGCTGTTTTCTTGTAATCTGCAATGGGATTTTTGGGAACGAATGTGACTGATGGTGAAAAACTAAATATCCTCAGATAAAAACCAAAAAGGAGCTTTCTGAGAAACTGCTTCTTGATGTGTGAATTCATCTCACAGATTTACACTGTTCTATTCTTTGATCAGATTGATAACACTGTTTTTGTGGAATCTGCAATAGGATATTTCAGAGCACCTTGATGCCTATGGTGATGAAGGAAATATCCTCAGATAAAAACCAAAAAGAAGGTTTCTGTGAAACTGTTTTATGACTTGTGAATTTATCTCACAGAGTTACATGATTCTTTTCATGTATCATTTTGGTAGCACTGTTTTGGGGGAATCTGAGAAGGGATATTTTGAATCACATTGATGCCTATAGTGACATAGGAAATATCCTCTGATAAAAACTAGAAAGACACTTTCTGAGAAAGGTCTAACACTGTTTTTGCTAACACTGTTTTTTTGGAATCTGCAAAGATATATTTGGGAGTGCATTGAGGTCTATAGTGAGAAGATAAATATCCTGAGATGAAAACTAGAAAGAAGCTTCCTTAGAAACCCCTTTGTGATATGTGAATTCTTCTCTCAGAGTTACACTATTCTTTTCTTAGAGCAGTGTGATAACACTGCTTACATGGAATCTGCAAAAGGATATTAGAGAGGACATTGAAGCTTAGGGAGACAAAGGAATTATCCTCAGACAAAAAGTAGAAAGAATGTTTCTGAGAAACTTCTTTTTTGATATTGAATTCATCCCACAGAGTTACATGATGCTTTCCATGGATCAGTATCGTAGCACTGTTTTTGGTTAGTTTGAGAAGGGATAATTGTCATCGCATTGAAGCTTATGGTGACCAAGGAAATATCATCAGAGTAAAACCAAAAAGCTTTCTGAGAAACTGCTTTGTGATGTGTGAATTCATCTCATAGAATTACACTCTGCTTTTCATTGAGCATTTTAATAACGCTGTTTTCATGGAATCTGCAACAGGATATTTGGAAGTGTATTGAAGCCTATATTAAAAAAGGAAATATCCTCAGATAAAACCAAAAGAAGCTTTCTGAGAGACTGCTTTGTGATTTGTGAATTCATCTTACACCTTTCTTTTCATAGAGCAGTGTGGTGGCACTCTTTGGGGAACCTGAGAAGGGATATCTTGGATCGCATTGAAGGATCCTATGGTGAGAAAGGAAATTTCCTCAGATAAAAACTAGAAAGACCTTTCTGAGAAATTGTTTTGTGGGGTGTGTATTCATCTCACAGAGATTCACCACTCTTTTTATGGAGCACTCTGCTAACACTCTTTCCATGGAAACTGTGATAGAATATTTCAGAGTGCATTGGAGCTTATGGTGAGAAATGAAATGACCTCAGACAAAAACCAAAAGTAAGCTTTCTGGGAAACTGCTTTGTAATGTGTGAATTCAATGTTTTCTTGGAATCATTAATGGGATATTTTGGAGCACTTTGAAGCTTATAGTGACAAGGAAATATCCTCATATAAAAACTAGAAAGAAGCTTTCTGAGAAACGGCTTTGTGATGTGTGAATTCATCTCACAGAGTTACATGATTCTTTTCATGTATCTGTTTGGTAACACTGTTTTGGAGAAATCTGAGGAGGGATATATTGGATCGCATTGAAACCTATGGTGACAAAGCAA
>NW_016827302.1:0-1235 GCF_001698545.2 Rhinopithecus bieti
TTGTGACAGTACAGTGATTTATTGGAGGGGGAAAGCACACACCCAAGAAAAGGCAGTGTGACCGCACTCAGAGAGAGACGTGCCATTAGTATCTACTTCTTAATAGGTGTAACCTTTAAAGCATGTGCCTGCCTCATCTGTAAACTGCAGAATACTGAATACTGTACATTCCCACTTATGTAAACTTTATTAAAAGTAATAAGCAAGAAATTATAGGTAAGTGGTGATAACCTTAGGGAGATAAAGGTCTGTTATTAAGAAAGAGAAATGATGGTGATATAAATAAAAATACTGTTTATATCCACACAAATTTGAAAAATGTAAAAGTAAAGACTTTGTGGTAACAATAAAAATGTGAAAAATAGATATGTTTCCTTAGAATTGGCAGTCAACATAATTAAGTACGTTAATGCCTATGATGGATGCTGTGCAAGTTGCTATTAGTCCGATTCTTATTCTTTTCATCTGTTAAAAAGAAAATACTGACCAGGTGTGGTAGCTCATGCCTGTAATCCCAGCACTTCGGGAGGCCAAGGAGAAAGGATCACTTGAGGCCAGGAGTTCAAGATCAGCCTGGGCAACACAGCAAGACTATCTTTACAAAAAATTAAAAATTAGCTGGGCATAGTAGTGTGCCCGTAGTCCTGGCTACTCAGGAGGCTTAGGCAGGACGATCACTTGAGCTTGGGAGACAGAAGCTGCTGTGAGCCATGACTGCACCTCTGCACTCCAGCCTGGTGACAGAGCAAGACCCTATGTCAAAAGAAAAAAAAAAAAAAAAGAAAATACTATTATCTATCTATCTATCTTACCTGTCTTAAAATATTATTAACTATTTTATGGCATAGTTTTGAGAATTCTGTAAGGTAACAAAAAAGTTTTTGGTCCTGGAAAATAGGAGGTGCTCAATAAATATCAGTTGACGCTCAACAGTAAATAATGTAGTAATTGTTGTAAATGCATGATGATTCTTTTTTGCTCATATTTCACTTAGTTTCTGCAGGCTATTAAAATTAATTGGTATTGTAAAATAAAATTCTGAAATGATACTCTAATTCAGGGACTAGCAAACTATTACCTGCAGAGCTAAATCTGGGTGTTTGGTAAATGAAATTTGTTTACATACTGTCTATGGCTCTTTTCACATGATAAAATCAAAGATTAGAAGTTGTTATTAAGAGCTGAGATCCGGCCACTGCACTCCAGCCCGGGCGACAGAGCAAGACTCCATCTCA
>NW_016827303.1:0-1235 GCF_001698545.2 Rhinopithecus bieti
AAAACCGCACAACTACATGGAAACTGAACAAACTGCTCCTGAATGACTACTGGGTAAATGAGGAAATTAAGGCAGAAATAAATAAGTTATTTGAAACCAATAAGAACAAAGACACAACGTACCAGAATCTCTGGGACACAGCTAAAGCAGTGTTTAGAGGGAAATTTGTAGCACTAAATGCCCACAAGAGAAAGCAGGAAAGATCTAAAATCGACACCCTAACATCACAATTAAAAGAACTAGAGAAGCAAAAGCAAACAAATTCAAAAGCTAGCAGAAGACAAGAAATAATAAAATCAGAGCAGAACTGAAGGAGATAGAGACACAAAAAACCCTTCAAAAAAAGAATCCAGGAGCTGGTTTTTTGAAAAGATCAACAAAATAGACCGCTAACCACACTAATAAAAGAAGAATCAAATAGATGCAATAAAAAATGATAAAGGGGATATCACCACTGATCCCACAGAAAAAGAAACTACCATCAGAGAATACTGTAAACACCTCTATGCAAATAAACTAGAAAACCTGTAAGAAATGGATAAATTCCTGGACAAATACACCCTCCCAAGTCTAAACCAGGAAGAAGCTGAATCCCTGAATAGACCAATAACAAGTTCTGAAATTGAGGCAGTAATTAATATCCTACCAACCAAAAAACTTAGAGGACTAGATGGATTCACAGCCAAATTCTACCAGAGGAACAAGGAGATGCTGGTACCATTCCTTCTGAAACTATTCCAAACAAAAGAAAAAGAGGGAATCCTTTCTAACTCATTTTATGAGGCCAACATCCTGATACCAAAACCTGGCAGAGACACAACCAAAAACGAAAATTTCCATCCAATATCCCTGATGAACATCGATGCAAAAATCATGAATAAAACCCTGGCAAACTGAATCCAGCAGCACATCAAAAAGCTTTTCCATGATCAAGTCAGCTTCATGACTTGGGATGCAAGGCTAGTTCAACATATGCAAATCAATAAACGTAATCCATCACATAAATAGAACCAATGACAAAAATCACATGATTATCTCAATAGATGCAGAAAAGGCCTTTGATAGAATTCAATACCCCTTCATGCTAAAACTCTCAATGAACTAGGTATTGATGGAATGTATCTCAAAATAATAAGAGCTTTTATGAAAACCCACAGCCAATATCATACTGAATGGGCAAAACTGGAAGCATTCCCTTTGAAAACACAAGGATGCCCTCTCTCACCACTCCTATT
>NW_016827304.1:0-2052 GCF_001698545.2 Rhinopithecus bieti
TTAAGTGTTGGCAAGGTTTTAGTTAAATGGAAAGCCTCATGCACAGTTCATGAGCTAACAGTCAGTAAAAGTCTCTTAAGGACAATTTGGCAACATATGGAAAAACCTAAAAATATATGAACAAAATTTGACCCAGGAATTCAGCTTCCAAGAATTTTTCATAATGATTATTTCCTTGAGTAGTCTATGTAAAAGGATACTAAACACAATTTTAGTAAAATAACAGAAATTTAAACTCGAAGTAGCATGTTTAAAACTTATGGTAGGCCAGGTGTGGTGGCTCATGCCTGTAATCTCAGCACTTTGGGAGGCCAAGGTGGGCAGATCACTTGAGGTCAGGAGTTTGAGACCATCTGGCCAACATGGTGAAACCCCCGTCTGTACTAAAAATACAAAAATTAGCTGGGCGTGGAGGTGCGTGCCTGTAATCTCAGCTACTAGGGAGGCTAAGGCAGGAGAATTGCTTGAACCCTAGAGGCAGAGGATGTAGTGAACCAAGATCACGCCACTGCACTCCAACCTGGGCGACAGAGTGAGACTCCATCTCAAAAAAAAAAAAAAAAAAAAAGGAAAAGGCTTAAGGTATACTATATAATTAAGTTCTTATGTATTTTCTAAAGGAATATTTCTAAGGAACATCAGTTGAAATGAGATACATTGTATTTTTAAAAATTATTCAGAAAACTATTTTAAGTGAGAAAATCAATAGATAAAATATAATAAATGAATAAATGAAGTGAATGATATACAATAACTAGTGGCAATTTAGTATCTGATTGTTACTGTTATGAATAATTCTAATTTTTCTTTTTTGAATTTTCTAATATTTTTATGTGAATTATCCATATGATAGCATAAAGCAGTTATTCTGATTAAGTGAAACACAATAAACATAATTTTCTGTAAATTTTGGCTTGTTGGAATGGAAGCACAGTAAACATATTAAGAATAGATACAAACTACATCTTTGTAATATGTAGTATAAATTATTATTAATATATTGAAAGCACCAAAAATATATTTATAAGCGATTACAGAAGTCAACAGGCTCTCTACAAATGTTGCATATACCAAAAGCAGAAAATACAATATTAGTGAATTTGTTTACACAAAAGTTTAAATCTCTTGTATAGATAATACCATTAATCAAGCCAAATGACAAATGACAAACAAGAAAAGGGAGCAGCCATATAACAGCAAGGGAGCAAATTGCTTTAATACTAAAAGATTTTACAAATCAGTAAGAGTCATACAGACTAGTAGCAGAATTGGTCAATAACTATAGAAATAGTGAATAGGCATACAAAATATGTAATCTCAGCCGTAAATAAATAAAATTATAATAAATACGTAACATTTATCTTCATATGATAAAGATTTTAAAAGTATTAATACCTATTATGGATAATGAGAATTTGGAAAATAATTGATTATCTTATGTTTTGATGAAAGTTCAAGTTGTCATAAGCTTTTGGTAGATGATGTAGTGACATTTTGAAAATAATATCCATTAAACCCACTTCTAGATATTTATTCTACAGCTATACATACACATTTTATGTGGATAAAAAGTATGTGACACTAATCTTATATTCTTATGACAAGATAATGTATTTTTATTGTTGTCTCCCTTCTTTTGGAAAAGAAGGAACTTATTTACATGCCATTTATAATATGGTATATATAATAAATAGTAAATATATGAGACATTTCAGCTTTTCAATTGGAATATTAATAAGCTATATGATGCATTTTCATCTGCATTGTTATCATGTGATATGGATATCTATTTAGATATTTTCCAGATAAAAACATTTGCATGAGGAGAACATTTTCCTAAAATGGTGTTCTTGTCTTCTAAACTATGGTCAAGGCTCAAGTATCTAGGCTTATCATACTCTCTGAATACTTTTCTACACTGAATCTATGGCATACATAAAAATATGGCAGGTCTGCTAAATATGAAGTAAAGCATTGTTTACCTTGTGCTTTGTTCTCTCAGCAAATATATTATCACTGATGGTGCGTTTATTTGCACACTTTAACCTAAAG
>NW_016827305.1:0-499 GCF_001698545.2 Rhinopithecus bieti
ACCACAATCACTACCACCATCACCACAATCACTACCACCATCACCACCATCACCATCACCACAATCACTACCACCATCACCACAATCACTATCACTATCACCACCATCACCATCACCACAATCACTACCACCATCACCACCACCATCATCATCACCACCGTCACTATCATCATTACCATCACCATCACCACTGTCACCATCACCACCACCACCACCATCACCACCATCACCACCACCATCACCACCACCATCACCACCATCACTGCCATCACCACCACCACCATCACCACCGCCAATATCATCATTACCATCACCATCACCACTATCACCATCACCATCACCACCATCACCATCACCACCACCACCACCACCAACCACCACCACCATCACCACCATCACCACCATCACCACCATCACCACCACCACCACCACCACCACCACCATCACTACCACCACCATCACCACCACCATCACCACCACCATCATCACCATCACCACC
>NW_016827306.1:0-2058 GCF_001698545.2 Rhinopithecus bieti
CCCCTGAGCTCCGCCCCAGCAGCCAGCTGGAGACCCCGGAGAGTCGCTGCCTGTGCGACCGCGGCTGCCGCCGCCGCCGCCACCTCAGAACTGAACAGTGTTGGCTGCGGCCGGAAGTCAGTGGGGCCCAGAAGACTGCGGGGAGAGGGGGAGGAGGGGACGGAGAGGGTGTGAAAGACCTTGGAAAGTGCGAGCGGGGAGAAGGAGGGGAAGAAGACAGTGGGGAGAAAATGCAGGGAGAAGACAGGGTGGTAGAGAAGACAGTGGAAGAAAACGGTGAGGAGAGGGAGAAAGGGTGGGAAAGAAGACGGTGAGGACGAGGCCGGGCGCTGTGGCTCACGCCTGTAATCCCAGCACTTTGGGAGGCTGAGGCGGGCAGATCACCAAGTCAATTCGAGACCTGCCTGGCCAACATACTGAAACACAGTCTATACTAAAAATACAAAAATTAGCCGGGCATGATGGCATGCACCTGTAGTCCTAGCTACTCCAGAGGTTGAGGCAGGAGAATCGCTTGAACCCAGGAGGCGGAGGTTGCAGTGAGCTGAGACCGCACCATTGCACTCCAGCCTGGATGACGGGGGAGACTACATCTCAGGAAAAAAAAAAAAAAAAACCTACAGCGGGGAGAGGGCGAGGGGAAGAAGATAGTGGGAAAGAAGACCACCAAGACAGGGAGAAGATGCGGGGAGAGCTCTGTTGTTTCACTGAACATTCCTCAGTTAAAGTTAAAATGTTCTCATAAGTTATGTATTTTCAACTTTTGCTCTTCTACTTGATATATTCTTTTTTTTCTCCATCTCCTTAATTTAACACCCAAGTTATAACTCCAACGACCTTCTTTTTATTTTCCAATGTTTTTCTTCTAAGAACATTCCTAATGCTAACAATGTTGCAAAGCTCTGAATCCTATTTCCTGTCATCTCTTCATGCTTTCCCATTGAGATATCAGGAGATTTTCATCCTATTATTTTGTTTACACTAGGAACATTTCAGCTTGGCTAGACCTGTTTTCTACTTAACTTTTTTCAACTTCAGGCTTGACAAACCCAAATGTGCTCCTGTTTTTTGTTTTTGTTTTTGTTTTGAGAGGGAGTCTCCCTCTGTCGCCCAGGCTGGAGTTCAGTAGGTTCACTGCAAGCCCCACCTCCCAGGTTCACGCCATTCTCCTGCCTCAGCCTCCACGAGTAGCTGGGACTAAAGGAGCCCGCCACCACGCCTGGCTAATTTATATTTTTTTAGTAGAGACGGGGTTTCCTTAGCCAGGATGGTCTCGATCTCCTAACCTCCTGATTCGCCGGCCTCGGCCTCCCAAAGTGCTGGGATTACAGGCGCATGCCACCACGCCCGGTTAATTTTTTTTTTGTATTTTTAGTAGAGACGGGGTTTTGCCATATTAGCCAGGCTGGTCTCGAACTCTTGACCTCAGGTGATCTGCCCACCCTGGCTGCCCAAAGTGCTGGGATTACAGGCGTGAGCCACTGTGCCTGGCTACCATCTGTTGATGTTTTGAGAGAGCTTCAGAAACTGACATTTTTTCCTTTTCATTGTAGGTAGACTAGAAAGTAAATACCTAGTGCCTTTTGGGGAGCACTTTGATAACTTTGCAAGGGAAATGATATGAAAACAAGAAAACAAGTGTGACTTAATAGAAACAAACCAGGTATTATGATTTTATTAATACACTGAAATACACTAGTCCTGAAACCTATACTTTGACTTTTGTTAGTAAATCATACCCTCTCTTTGTTGGCAAGTTTAAGCTGGATTTTCTTTTACTTGGAACTTAAATTAGCACGATCACTATATTGGTAAATCCTGACCTGTGTGATGTATGTAGAACATCTTCAAAATTAAGGAAGTCCATTCTTATGATGGGGACAAGGTCAAAGTGACTCAACCTATAACCAAAAGAAGTTCATCTTTCTTAACTCCAGTGTGCAGAGTACATAAAAAATGTATTATCAAAGTATTCTTCAATATTTAATGCAAAATACCTTAGTACAAATACATTTTTATTCAGATGTTATTCAAACTCTATATTTCTATAAAGATTAC
>NW_016827307.1:0-1075 GCF_001698545.2 Rhinopithecus bieti
CGAATTCACACATCACAAAGAGCTTTCTCAGAAAGCTTCTTTCCAGTTTTTATCTGAGGATAATTCCTTTTTCACCGTAGGCTTCAATGCAATGCAAAATATCCCTTCTCATATTCCCCAAAAAAAGTGCTACCAAACTGCTCCATGAAAAAAATCGTATAAATCTGGCATGAATTCACAAATCACAAAGCAGTTACTCAGTAAGTTTCTGTCTTGTTTTTTCTGAGGATATTTCCTTTGTCACCATAAGCTTCAAAGCACTCTGAAATATCCCATTGCAGATTCCAAGAAAACAGTGTTGGCAAACTGCTCAATGAAAAGAACAGTGTAACTCTGTGAGATGAATTGACACAACACAAAACAGTTTCTCAGTTGGCTTCTTTTTGGTTTTCATCTGATTATATTTCCTTTGTCACCGTAGGCTTCAATGCGCTCTGAATTATCCCATTGCATATTCCAAGAAAACAGTGTTAACAAACTGCTCAATAAAAACAACTGCATAACTCTAAGAGATGAATTCATACAAAACAAAACAATTGCTCAGAAAGATTATTTCTAGTTTTTAACTGAAAATATGCCCTTTTCAACATAGGCCTCAATGTGCTCCCAAATTTTCCTTTGCAGATACCACGAAAAGTGTATTAGCAAACTGCTCCATGAAGAGAAAGTTGTATCTCTGTGAGCTGAATTCACACATCATGATGAACTTTCTCAGCAAGCTTCTTTCTAGTTTTTATCTGAGGATATTTCCTTCATCACCATACTTTTAAATGCAATCCAAAATATCCCTTCTCAGATCTCCAAAAACAGTACTACCAAACTGATCCATGAAAAGAATCATGTAACTCTGTGAGAATAATTAATGCATCACAAAGCGGTTCTTCAGAAAGTTTGTTTCTAGTTTTTATATGAGGATATTTCCTTTGTCATCATAAGCTTCAATACACTCTGAAATATCCCATTGCAGATTCCAAGAAAGAAGTGTTAGCAAACTCCTCAATGAAAAAAACCGGTGTAACTCTCTGACGTGATATTACACATCACAAAGAAGACTCATAAAGCTTATTTCTAGGTT
>NW_016827308.1:0-2315 GCF_001698545.2 Rhinopithecus bieti
GAGGCCATGTGAGCATGCAGAGGAGAGGCCACATGAGGACTCAGGCAGAGGCCATGTGAGCATGCAGACAGGCCACGTGAGGACGCAGGGAGGGGCCATGTGAGGACACAGGGAGAGGCCACGTTAGCACGCAGAGAGGCCACGTGAGGACTCAGGGAGAGGCCCTGTGAGCATGCAGACAGGCCACGTGAGGATGCAGGGAGAGGCCACGTGAGCACGGAGGGGCGCCATCACAGTAGAGGCTCAGTAGGAACCCACCCTGCCGGCAGCCTGATCTTGGACATCCAGACTCCGTAACTGTGAGAAGAAAACATCTGTTGTTTAAGCCGCCCAGGCTGTGGCATTTAGCTGTGGCAGCCCTGGTAATATAGTGAGAAGGTGAAGAAGTGATCAAAAAACAAAACCAGCACCGTGTTAGCTCATAACTTGTAGCATAAATCTCCACAAGTCCATACCGATATAAGGAAAAGACTGAGTAAATAAATAAGTGGGGAGGAGAGATGAATCACAAAGGAATTCCAAGTAATTCATGTGGACACTATGCCCCTAACAAGGGGAGCCTAACCCCCCCAACGCCTTCCTTGGGTGCTGCAAATAGTGACTTCCCCGCCAAGAGCACCGTGTGGAAAGGGGACGTCGTGGTGGAGAAAGCTGACAGGCTCCGCATCGGCCAGGTGGCCCAGGCCAGCCCCACCCATGACCTGGCAGGTGGAGAGCATATGTCCTTGACAGGCCGGGATGAGGAGGGGACTTCAACCCTGCGGTCTTCCTCCCAAAACCCACATCCCCTGTCTAACCAAGAGAAAGATATCAGACCAATCCCAACAGAGAGACACGCTCCAAAACACCTGCCAGTGCTCCTCAAAACTACCAAGGTCATCGAACACGAGAGAAGCCGAGAGGAGCCTGAGACCTGAGGACTGAGTGTTCTGTGGGGTCCGGGATGGGCTCCTGGGACAGGAAAAGGACAGCAAGTGAAACTGAGGCAATAGGAATCAAGTGCGAGCCTTAGTCTATAACGATGTGTCAGTATTGGCTCATTAATTACACACAAACACCAAACTAATGTCAGATGCTAACAAGAGTGCCCTCATATCTATCTTCACATCTTATCTGGAAATCCAGATTTATTCTAAAATAAAACGTGTATCTAAAACGGAAAAGTTGCTGTAGGTTCCTGATTGTTCCCATAGCAGGTTAAGGCTCTCTGCTGTCGTTCCTAGCTTGCTAATAGTGGTAACAAGAATGAGCATTTAAATCTATCGTCTCGAGATGGAAAAAACACATGTACACAAAACGCAGTGGAAGGACTGCCTACGAGTCAGAGGAATGAGAGCAAGGATGGCTGAGTAACAAAGAAACAGATGAAATCAGAGAGGCCTTGTCTGTTCTGATCATATTCTACACCTGGGACCCCTTCGGGAGGCCCAGCCAAAGCACGAAAGAAAGGCCAGGTGCAGTGGCTGACGCTCATAATCCCAGCACTCTGGGAGGCCAAGGCAGGTGGATCACCTGAGGTCAGGAGTTCAAGACCAGCCTGGCCAACGTGGTGAAACTCCACCTCTACTAAAATACAAAATTAACTGGCTGTAATCCCAGCTGCTTGGGAATTTGAGGCAGGAGAATTGCTTGAACCCGGGAAGCGAAGGTTGTGGTGAGAGAGATCACACCACTGCACTCCAGCCTGGGGACAGAGCAAGACTCCATCTCAAAAAAAATAAATAATAATAATAATAAAAGAAGGAAACCGGCTGTGGATTGTGTTAAGTTAAAATCACAAGATCTATACATTCAGAAAGGAGACTTTACTTCTTATAAAGGTTTATAGCCTGTAAGGTGGCCATTCTGACAGGCTGGGAAGTGTGGCCTCCAGCCTAAGGCCAGAGACACTTGGAGAGTGGGGTGAGACAGGAATGTAAGCCGAATGGGTTGGTCAGGTATACATACTCAACAGGTTACAGGAGGCATCGTGAATATGCATGCATGTTTATCTAGACACGTGTGCTGGATAAACATGCATGTTACATATGACCCATGTTCGCCTTGGGGTGGAGGCAACATGTAAACGTATTACAATTAGGTCGTATACCTTGAAAGGTCTTTTCAGGACATGAAGGCATATGAGGGCAGAATCTCTGTAAACCAGCCAGAACCCATCTATGGTCAGGGTCTCTTATCAGGGAAAAGCTACTGAAATGACTCTCTTGTCCAAGGAAAGCTCTAGCTATGGCTGGCGGAGCAGTGGTGTGGAGTCAGGGTCGGCTGGTGGAGGAGCTGCAGTTGTTTCAATGCTGATTTTTTTTTTTTTTTTTTTT
>NW_016827308.1:6299-9502 GCF_001698545.2 Rhinopithecus bieti
GGGGCTGCGGGGAGGGAGGGGCGGGTTCAGGGCTGCGGACCCCGCCCGGGGCAGCGCCTGGGTCAGGCCTGGGGCCGACTGCGGAGAACTTGGCCACTGCGGACCAGACTGCGGGTCCCCCAGGATGGAAAATAAAAAAGACCCAAACAGCTCCGCTGACCCCGCCTTCGCGCCGGCCACGGGCGTTCCGCTCGGGGGTTGTGTTGGATGAGGAACGCCAAACAGCTGGCAAGGTCGAAATGATTCTGCGATGAGCACCGCCTGGGTTCTGCGGTGACCGCGACTGTTTGCGCGGTCGCGGCCTCACCTGCCCGGTGCATCCGCCCAGCGTGTCAGGCAGATCAACATCACCCGGTAAAACGGATGACTTAGGCCGGCGTGGTGGCGGGCACCTGTAATCCCAGCGACGCGGGAGGCTGAGGCAGGAAAATCGCTTGAACCTGGGAGGCAGAGGTTGCGGAGAGCGCGATTGTGCCACTGCACTCCCGCCTGGGTGACAGAGCAAGACTCCGTCTCTGAATAAATAAATGTATGAGTAAAACATATGACTTAGGTACGCACACATGGGGGGAATCCTCGTGAAGCCAGAACGTGCTGCACATTCCGGGGACTGGGACAGGAGAAGCACACGAGTAGATCTAAGTCACTGGAAATACCTGGTTTGCTGCTGGAGGTGGGTTTGCAGGTGCTCGTTATTACGCTCGTTGTTATTATGCTGTTGTAGTAAAACAATGTTAGTTGCAGTATTAAATTGCAAATGTCAGTATCCTTCACTGCCAGAACAGCGTGCATACCACTAGCATATAATTTTTGTAGTTTTTTAATGTTAAGTTTGTAACAAGTGCACAAACTTAATTGTACATTCGCTGAGGTTCTTTGTTTTAAAGACAGTCTTGCTCTATGGCCCAGGCTGGAGTGCAGTGCGTGATCATGGCTCACAGTAACCTCAAATTCCTGGCTTCAAGCGATCCTCCTGCCTCACCCTCCTGACAGGACTGGGATTACAGGCGAGCCACCATGCCCAGCCTCCATTTGCTGAGTTTTATTTTATTTATTTATTTTTTTTTGAGACGGAGTCTCGCTCTGTTGCCCAGGCTGGAGTGCAGTGGCCGCATCTCAGCTCGCAAGCTCCGCCTCCCGGGTTTACGCCATTCTCCTGCCTCAGCCTGCCGAGTAGCTGGGACTACAGGTGGCCGCCACCTCGCCCGGCTAGTTTTTTGTATTTTTTAGTAGAGACGGGGTTTCACCGTGTTAGCCAGGATGGTCTCGATCTCCTGACCTCGTGATCCACCCACCTCGGCCTCCCAAAGTGCTGGATTTACAGACTTGAGCCACCGTGCCCGGCCCATTTGCTGAGTTTTAACAAATACAGTTGTGTAACCGAAGATACTATCAAGACAAATAGAACACTTCCCTCACCCCAGAAAATTATCTTATGCCCGTTTCCATTCTATGTCCACTGCTACCATGCCACCTAATCTGATTTCTCCACTGTGGTTCCCCTGTTCTAAGAGTTCCTGCCAACGGATCGTGTCCTTTTGGGTGCATGTCCTTGTGTAAGGCGTCTTTCCCTTAGCGTCATGTTTCTGGAGATTCATCTGTGTTGTTTCACGTCTCAGGAGTTTGTTCTTTTGATCACCGAGTAGTCCAGTGTAAACACACCAGTGTGTTTACCTGCTGAATTCATGGACACTTGTAGCTGTCTCTAGCTATTGGCGATCATGAATAAAGTTGCTGGTGACTTTCTTTTTGAAGTCTTTGTGTGGACATGTTCTTATTTCTCCGGGCAGATACTGAGGCGTGGGTCAAAGGAAAGGAGTATGTTAAGTTTTTTAAGAAGTTGCCAGATTTTCCCACATGGCTGTTTCCATGTTACTAGTGGAGTCTGAACCTTCCATTTCCTCCACATCCTCACAGCACTTGGTAATGCCAGCATGTGTGTGTGTGTGTGTTGTAGCCGTTTTATTTATTTTTTTGAAATGGAGTCTCGCTCCGTCGCCCAGGCTGGAGTGCAATGGCGCAATCTCAGCTCACTGCAACCTCCACCTCCGGGGTTCCAGTGATTCTCCTGCCTCAGCTTCCTGTATAGCTGGGATTACAGGCATGCACTAGCACACCTGGCTAATTTTTGTATTTTTAGTAGAGATGGGGTTTCACCATGTTGATCAGGCTGGTCTCAAACTCCTGACCTCAGGTAATCCACCTGCCTTGGCCTCCCAAAGTCCTGGGACTACAGGTGTGAGCCACTGTGCCCGGCCAATTTTTGTATTTTTAGTAGAGATGGGGTTTCACCATGTTAGCCAGGATGGTCTCGAGCTCCTGACCTCAGGTGATCCACCTGCCTCGGCCTCCCAAAATGCTGGGATTATAGACGTCAACCCCCATGCCCAGCCTGGTAACCACCATTCTAGTGTCTCCTACAAATTCTGCTTTTTTGCACTCCACATGTATTTCAGTGGATCATGCAGATTTGTCTTTCTGTGCCTGGCTCACTTAGTGATGTCCTTCAGGTTCATCCATGTTGTCAACAATGACAAGATTTCCTTCTTTTAAAGGTGTATTCTAAGGTGTAAATGTGCTTTTTCTGTGGGGCATGGGTCAGAGTGGTGGGAAAAACTGTAGGGAAAGGATGCAAACCTTCTGAAAGGGTGGAAGGTTCTGCAGAGCCCTGGGGGAGAATAGCTGAAGGCAGCTGTCCTAGAACTCTGAGGCAGAGGGCAAGTAGTTGGTACAAAGGAGTGTGGGGGAATTTATCTTAAACAGGCTTGTTTACTTATGTTAACCAGGTTACTTATGTTAACCTTTGATCATGTGTGCAATGTTCCCTGAAAGGGGTATAATAAATGTTGATTACCTACAGGTTGTGTGCACTCTAGGTTTTTGGCATTGCGCCTGCACTGAATAAAAGCAGACAGTGGCCGGGCACAGTCTGTAATCCCAGGTTCACGCCTGTAATCCCAGCACTTTGGGAGGCCAAGGCAGGCGGATCACAAGGTCAGGAGTTTGAGACTATCCTGGCTAACATGGTGAAACCCCATCTCTACCTAAAATACAAAAAATTAGGTGGACGTGGTGGCAGGCACCTGTAGTCCCAGCTACTCAGTAGGCTGAGGCAGGAGAGTGGCATGAACCCGGGAGGCAGAGCTTGCGGTGAGCCAAGATCATGCCACTGCACTCCAGCCTGGGCAACAGAGCAAGGCTCC
>NW_016827309.1:0-5758 GCF_001698545.2 Rhinopithecus bieti
TCTTGTGTTCATTTTCCTTCCTGTCACCTTCAGAAGAAGATGCCTTGCTTCCTCTTTGCCTTCTGCTATGATTGTAAGTTTCCTGAAGTCTCCCCATTCATGCAGTACTGTGAGTCAATTAAAACTCTTTATAAATTACCCAGTCTCAGGTATGGCTTTGTAGCAGTGTGAAAATGGACTAGTAAAATTTATATATTCTTGTTTCTTTCCATGTCTTGGATTTTATATCATTTAAAAATGGTATACTTTGTGGTTGCAAAACGATTTTTCAGTTTTGTTTTCCTGTTATGGTTTCATTATCATTTTGCTTTTATAAGTAGACAATTACCTTTTCTTTAATCAAACAGTAAAATTTTTTCATGGTGTTCATTCTCTGATGTCTCTGATGTTCTTTCCATGTTTTCCCCTCCCTCCCTTCCTCTCTGTATCTTTTATGTTTTAAAACATAAACATGTATATTTACTTTGTGTGAAGAAGAATTGATCAATATCCCTATGTTTCATTACCACAAGTCTCTGCTTAGTTTTTATTTTTTTCACACACTCCAATAAAATATTTATTTAATATGTTGTCATAGTTAGACATTGTATTAGTCCATATTCACACTGCTATAAAGACTTTTCATGTTTTAAAACATAAAAGATACAGAGAGGAAGGGAGGGAGAGGAAAACATGTAAAGAACATCCTTCCTTCTTTTCTTCCTTCCTTCCTTCTTTCCTTGCTTCCTTCCTTCCTTTCTTCTTTCTTTCTCTTCTTTGTTTTCACTTATGTATGGCTTCCTAAGCATATTCATAGCTTATTGAAAAGTAATTTCTGGAAAAGTTATTTTATGCTTAATACCTCAAGCCTTTAGGCCTGAGCTATGTGTAAGTTGAGAAACACATACGATGGTCCAGGAACTTTGCAAAGCTTCTCATTCTTTCAATTTTTTGCTGGACTCCCAGTGTTCTTTTCATGCATGTACTTTTTAGCAGCCAGTAAGTGATGTGTGAAGAGTACAGTCCTTCTAAAGCTCTGTTACTCAAAATCATCCACTTTATTTTTCCAAGTATTCTACTACTTACTTCTAAGTCAGTCTATCACCTCCAGAGTGGAAAGCTGTGTTTTCACTACTTGACCTAGTAATAAATTGGAAGCAGGTAATAGCAGTAGAAAGAAAAATAGAGTAAGAAAATTGAAATAGAAAGAAGACAATACAATCTTGCCTGATATAAAAAAAAAAACCTTATTAATGATTAAATATGTATTTTTAGTTGACTTTGCTTATTTTCTGTTGTCTTGAAATCTGTTTTCAATAATTTCATCAACATGTATACTTACTTTGTGTGAAGAATTGATCAGTATCCCTATGTTTCATTACAAGTCCCTGCTTAGTTTTTATTTTTTTCACACACTTTCATAAAATATTTATTTAATACGTCATCATAGTTAGACATTGTATTAGTCTATATTCACACTGCTATAAACAGCTGCCCAAGACAGACAGGGTAATAAATAAGGAAAAGAGGTTTAATTACTTACAGTTCCACGTGGCTGAAGAGGCATCAGGAAACTTAAGATCACGGTGTAAGGAAAAGCAGATATGTCTTACCTGGGGGCAGGTGAGAGAGCCCGAGCAAAGGGGAAAGAGCCCCCTGTAAAACCATCAGATCTCATGACAACCTACTATCATGAGAACAGCATGGGGGAACCCACTCCATGACTCAATTACCTCCACCTGGTCCCTCCCTTGACACATGGGGATTATAGTTTGAGATGAGATTTGAGTAAGAACACAGAGACAAACTATATTACATATATTACCTCACTAAATGTATATTCAAATTTCTAGCATTAACAAAATAGACCACTGTGGAGCAAATGAGTACAGTTCTATAATTAATAAATTTCACCTTTTATAGTTTTATAATTTATTTCCATACATTTTATAGTTTACTTTTTAATATTTGAACAAACTTAATCAGTAAATATTAATGCAATAAATATTTATTGAATATTTATTATATATTAGGTGGTTAGATTCTGGTTATCCAGGAATTTATCCTCCAATAAAAATAATTTTAAAAACACATAATAATGTTTTATCACAAGCGCAATAACAAATACCATTTATTAAGTACTTACTGAGTACTTACTACCTACCAGACTTTATGTAAGCATGCTTTTTATATTAGTTTATTTAGTCTTCAATACAAATTGCCAGATAAGTGTTATTAACCATTACATCCTTTATTTATTGAAAAAAGGAAAAAACTGAAGCTCATGAAAATGAAACAACCTCATTGAGTAGTCCCAACTAATGTGAATATCTGACACAGGTCATTCAAAGTTAAACTCTCCACCCATCTACTGCTATGATACATTATTATAGTGAAAATATATGCTGAATGTATTTAGTGTATTATGTTGATTAAATGCTTACCACATGTCAACAACTGCACTAAGGAGTTATTAAGAGTAAATTAATGAACATGCTAGACATAGGTCCTGCCCCATCCAGAGTCTGGGGACCTGTTTAGTGCACTAGTGACAACTGTGATGGAGAGCTAGAAGACAGAGGCTTCAACTTAATTAGGGAAATAAGGAAGCCATCATACAGGATATAGAATTAGAAATGAATAATCAATGTAAGAAAAATAAAAATGGGTAGTCATGAGAGGAGGATTGATGTTCAAAGGTATATGACATAGTTTGGTTCTGTGTCCCCACCCAAATCTCATGTTGATTTGTAATTCCCAGTGTTGGAGGAGGAATCTAGTGGGAGGTGATTGGATCGTGGGGGCGGATTTTTCTCTTCCTTTTCTCCTGATAGTGAGTAAGTTGTTAGGAGATCTGATAGTTTTAAAGTGTGTTGCACTTCCCCCTTCTCTCTCTCCTTCTCCAACATGTGAAGACCTGTTTACTTCTCCTTTGCCTTCCACCACGATTGTAAGATTCCTGAGGACTCTGAGCCATGCTTCCTGTAGAGTCTGCCGATCTGTGAGTCAATTAAACCTCTTTTCTTAATGCATAACCTAGTCTCAAGTAGTTTATATAGCAGTGTTAGAATGGACTAATACAGCCTGAGCTCTGTTTGGGAGCTGGTGAAGGATAAAATGTGTAATTTGTTACCACTTGGTAATAAAAAGAAAAAAGGCTAGAAGGTAGATGAGGGTCAGTCGATCCTTCAAATGTATGATCTTGTAATGATCAGGTTTCATTTCAACAAAGTATTTTAAGTACTTTCACACTTACAACAAAATAAATTATTATTTTGATTTATGTCCTTATTTTTTTTATAAATTAAAAAATTTTTAGTTTCTTTATGTTATCTCTATAATGGACTCAAGCATCTGTAGGAAAATGGCAGGTGTAATAGCACAGCTGAAACAGTCTCAAAAATAAAATTGCAAATTTAAAAACATCTTTTACTTGGTGTAATAAATCTTATACCCAGTGCAATGAAATTATAATATTGGTAATCAACAGTCTTGGGTTCAATAAGTAGTAGTTCTGTTAAGGACCACCTCTGGGACCTCAAAAAAATAAGCTTTAATCTTTATGTTCACTGCTCTCATCTATGTATATTTAACATCTCTTTTGATCCTTATAATCTATTTAAAATGTGAAATCTGCTAAATTCCTTTCTCAAAAACAGAATTTAACACCAAGTATGTAAAACCATAAATGATTTTTCTTAAGTTAGCAAATCATTTGAATCTCACATCCCACTATTATAATAAACTTAAATTTAAGATAAAACTTACATTTAAGAAAATGAGACACTGAATTCCTAAACATAGTTTTTTAATATTTTCCCCAGGATTCAAATGGTTATATAGAAAAATTATTTCCATTCTCTCTGTTTTAGACATAGAAGAGACATATTCTGCCTTTAGCAAAAATAAAAGTGAGACTTCTGCTGTAGAATGACAATTATTGCCAGTAACAGTTGAAGATATGTCATATAGTTTAAACAGCAAATTCGTCGTTTTGGCTGTGGGCATAAATAAAAAAGATAATCACATACTGTTAAAAAGCAGTAATTTTTTGTGTGTTCAAGTTGAAGAAATGTTTATTGATTATTGTAAAGCAGATTAAAAATATAATTAGAATTTAAAAATGTATTACAGAAAAAATCCATGATTTACAAAATAAATGGCCACTGTAATTACAATTGATTTAGATTAAGTGTGGCACAAATTTCAGTGCAAATATTTTCACAGTTGCTTTGGAATCTGTTACAATTAAATATAATATATTCTCTCATTGGATTATAACACTTCCGACCAATTTACCAAGAAGAAGATGAGTAATTTTCTGTGTGTTTCATTTTTAGAGAGATAAACAAATGATTAGTGCAGATTCTAATCTTAAGAAGAAAACATAATTATAGACAATATCTTTTTGATGCTATAAGCATGTTATATTTTTTACTTACTGTCATAAAAATCTACTTCATAGGTACCATTTTTATCTCCTCATATTACAGAAACTGAGGCACTGAACTATCAAGCAACATAAATAGAAAGTGTCAAATTAGGATTTAAACTACAGTTTGATTCCACTCCATACACACTTAGCATCTTACTATATTTCTTAGGTGTTATATAAAAATTTAAAAATTAGTGTCAATAGGAGCATGAAGATTTCCAGATATATGATTTTTCTCATTTTTTACATCAATAACTTATATGTATTTACCAATTATGCTTAATAGATTAGCATAAATAATTCTTTATATTCTAAAATTGTGAAATGGAGAGAGGAAAAAGGAATTGTAAATTCAAATCTGCTTTTACTACTGAAATGTTTAAGTTTGTTTGTTTACAAATGTGTTGATTATTGTGCTATTCACTAGCGATGTAACAGTTATGAAGACAAAAAGGATTTCGTCTTCATGGAAGTTAAATTCTAATGGCAAATTTTAAAAAAGAATCAAAAAAGAATAAAGAATATCATAGATTGCAATAAATTATTAGCAGAGATAGTTAAAGGATTATTTGACAGAATACAGATAGAGAGAATGCTAGTTTCAACAGGGTGATTTATCTGTGAAAATTTGGTATGCAAGTGGAGGAGACTCCCAAGGTAAATGCTGCAAGAAGTAAAGGGAGGCTTATGCCAGTTAGAAGAAATAAGTGAAAGGGGCTGACATTTGAAACCATAGTTTGGTATAGTCAAGAGGCTGGGAGACAAAACATCTGTAGCATAGTGGGATATGGTGACAATGATTCAAAGTGAAATTGCAGAGGTAGCCAGAATAGGACACAAATATCTGAGAGCCCAATATTTCTTTGGTGGAAATGTCTGCTTTTTACACAATGATGGCTTCCTGTCAGATCCCTGTGTTTGGATCCAGTCCTCCACTTACAATTCACTGGTTCACCCTGGACATTCACATTTACGTTTCTGGAAATTTAGAATTAAAATATGGCACGGAATGTCTGGGAATTGTGGAGAACTGAACCACATTCTTAACAGCATCCAGTCCATGAGCTTCTTCAACTGAGAACCCTGAAACACATAAAATAATAATTTGGGACTTTTAAGTATTAAAGAGAAGACAGAATAAATACAATGATAAATTATACCCTTCCCAATGCCCTCTAAGCTGAAAATGTCAAGACAGCCCTTATATATACATACATATACATATATACATATATATGTGTGTGTATATATATACATATATGTATATAGATGTGTGTGTGTGTGTATATATATATATATATATATTTTTTTTTTTTTTTTTTTTTTTTTTGTGGGTTCTTTTTT
>NW_016827309.1:7567-8522 GCF_001698545.2 Rhinopithecus bieti
CGCGCCCGGCTGAACACTATTATTTTAATTTTAACTTTTATTTTAAATACAGGGGGCACATGTGCAGAATTTTTACATGAGAATATTTCAAGATGCTGAGGTTTGGAATACGGATCCTGTCACTTTGGTAGAGAGCATAGTATCCAATAGGTAGTTTTTAAATTCACACCTCCTCTCCCTTCACCCTCCAGTATTCCACATTATCTATTGTTCCCATCTTTATGTGCATATGTGCTCAATGTTTAGTTACCGCTTGTAAGTGAGAACATGCAGTATTTTGTTTTCTGTTTCTATGTTAATTCACTTAGGATATGACCTCCAACTGCATTCACTTTTCTGCAAAGAACCTGATTGTATTCTTTTTCTGTGGCTGTGTAGTATTCAGTGGTGAACATGTGCCACATTTTCTTTATCCAGTCTACCATTGATGGGCACCTAGGTAAATTCCATGTCTATGCTATTGCGAATAGTGCAGCGATGAACATGAAAGTGCATGTATCTTTTTTGTAGAATGATTTATTTTATTTTGAGTATATACCCAATAATGAGATCGTTAGGCCAAACGGTAGCTGTGTTTTAAGTTCTTTGAGAAATCTCCAGACTGCTTTCTGCAGTGGCTGGACTAATTTACTTTCCCACCTACAGTGTATAAGCATTCCCTTTTCTCCACAGCCTCACCAGCATGCTGTTTTTTGAGTTTTTAATAAATAGCCATCTGACTGGTGTGAGCTGGTATCTCATTGTAGTTTTGATTTGCATATCTCTGATGATTGGTGATGCTGAGCATTTTTTTCTTATGTTTAGTGGTCACTCGTATGTCTTCTTAGAAACATTATTTTTTAAAAAAGAAATATATATATATGCATACACATGCACATATATAGGCAAAAATTGGTTGTCATTTTTTTCTTAGTAGAATAATTTATATATATTTCCTTATAGAAAACATTACAGG
>NW_016827310.1:0-1075 GCF_001698545.2 Rhinopithecus bieti
GGGCGACAGAGCGAGACTCCGAAAAAAAAAAAAAAAAAAAAAGGATAAATCAGGTCTCTGGGAGAACCACTCGGGCCATATGGTGGCCCTGACTTTACATTGCAGTCCGTGCAGTGTACTTACCTCTTGGTAGGAAAGTTGTCTATAGCCATAGTGGGTCTCCTTCTCACAAACCAAGTCTGCACTTAAAACACAAGTGAAGTTTTTTTCATTCAGAGTAAAATGAAAAAGGCACGTTTGCTTCAGTGATGTTGCCTTTACCACTGTATTGGCCACTGCTTTGAGATGTTAAGAGCCTACAGTGAGTTGTGTGTGTGTTGTGGATGGAAGTCATTCCCTGGAATTATATAGAACCCATTCAGAAGAATGTTGACATCAGTTGGTGGGGGAAGCTTAAGACTTTGTTAACATTCTGGTGGAACTGTTTTAATTGGTCTCTGAAAACAGGTCCCTGCAGGTATTTAGATTAGTGGTACGTGAGGCAGAGAGATCAGCTCTCAGGGACAATCTTTAAGGATGCCAATGTCCCTGACAGTCCCCTGACTTGAAATTCTAGCACGCAGATGCCTCTGGAAAGGTCCCCACCCCCCAGGCACAGGCTCCCTGTGGGGTGACGTGGCAGGGGTGTTGAAGGATGAGGGACAGAAGGGCCCTCAGCACTGCCATCCTTCACTCTCAGAGGAAGGGCCCAGGGGCCATCTGCTTGTGTTGACAAAATAAAAACATGCGCAGCAAGCTATCAGAAGAACCATGTCCAGCTATCTTTTTTTCTGAGTGCAGATTTATAGGAAATTATGCTATTTTCTTACCTGTGTTTCCAGCCATCTCACAGCATCTGATGTGATGCCACAGCCAGGTTTTAGAGGCTCAGTTTTTCAATTAAGGGTTTTTTCAGGCATCCTCATGTAAAAGGAAATACAGAAAGAGATTTTCACTTTCAGTTGATCTCATTGCAGAATAACCATATGTCATGTAAATGTAGCTGGGTGCAGTGGCTCAGGCCTCTAGTTCTAGCCACTCAGGAGGCTACAGCTGGAGGATCGTTTGAGACCTCGCTGGGCAACACGGTGAGACC
>NW_016827311.1:0-2046 GCF_001698545.2 Rhinopithecus bieti
GTCTCCTGAGTAGACAGGATTACAGGCATGTGCCACCATGCCTGGCTAATCTTTTTTTTTTTTTTTTTTTTTTTTTTTTTTTTTTGTGTGTGTGTGTGTGTGTGTGTGTGTGTGTGTGTATTTTTACTAGAGATGGGGTTACACCATGTTAGTTAGGCTGGTCTGGAACTCCTGACCTCAGGTGATCTGCCCACCTCGGCCTCCCAAAGTGCTGGGATTACAGGTGTGAGGCACTGCACCTGGCCTAAACCAAGCATTCCTTTAATGTGGATAAAGACCAGTTCTTCCTTTCCAGACTTATCATTTTAACATTTTGTTACAATCTGTACTTTTAAATTAATTCCTACAAAACATGTTTGTTTTGTTGTCCTCACTGGTTTCAAATCATAGTATTTGGAAAGTTGGAATAATCATATCTTTCTCAACATGTTACTTTTTCCTTCTTTAATCAAAATGGAAACATTTTTCTTCAGATACCCCACTGTATTAGATGATTTGGACTGTTAAAACAAAATACCTTAGACTGGGTAATTTATAAACATCAGAAATTTATTGCTTAGAGTTCTGGAGGCTGGGACATTCAAGATCAAGGTACCAGCAGATCTGATGTCTGGTGAAGTCCCCCTCTTTGCTTAATAGGTGGTGCCATCTGTGTGTCCTCACATGGTGAAATGGGAAAACAAGTTACCTCAAGCCTCTTTTATAGGAGCACCAATCCCATTGATGAGATGACCTTATGACCTTAACAACTCCCAAAGGCTTCATATCTTAATATCACCACATTGAAGTTAGGTTTCAACATATGAATTTTGAAGGGGGACACAAACATTCACATTAGCAGTCACATAAATACTTCTTCGGGTTTCCTTTGATTTCTCAGCACTCTTAATTTACCCATTCATTCACCAAGTTTTATAGATTTATCTTATGAGGTATTGAACATATGCTTCTCCTTTCTTAGTTTCTTCATCTTCCATAATAATCCAGTAATTATTCCATTCATGATCTGCCTCATAGCTCATTTTAGTCAGCATCTAAGCAGATATTAACATATTACCTACTGTTATCTTGTCCCTCTATAGCAATTGTCACTCTATAAACTTTTACTCCTACTCATTTTTACATTATATTTCCACGGATACTAACATGCTGTAATGAAGAGTCCTTAGCTTGTCAATAGAATCTTCAAAGTTTCCATATAATTCTTTAAGCAAATTACTTAACATCTTAAGGCTGAACATCTTCCTTTTAAAATGGGAAAGAGATATTTCAATGCATTCATTTATTCTTCAGGTCATTTATCCATTCAAACATGTATATATTCAATATATGTTTATTTATCACTAAGTTCCAGGGGCTCAAACATAAACAGGACATAAAAAATAAAAAAAAAATGCATACGGATGAGTCTCATCTACAAAAAATGTGTCTCACCCATCAAATTTTTGTATTTCTATTAAAAGCAAATTCAAATCAAACAGAAGGCAAAAGCACACAAATAGATTAGTTCAAGAAAAGTTTGTTATTGATATATAAAACCTACATAGAATTGTGGAAAATAGAGTTTCCTTAGACAGTCATTTAGAACTGTATTATATGTTTGTCAAAAAATTGATAATATTCTTAAATGGTTGATTTTAATTTTCTATTTATTGGCTAAAAACATTTTAAAATACACTAATTATGGTTTTTCTTAATTTATTTCCATGCAGTAGTTTATAGGAAAGTAAAGAATGGGTCATTTGAGGGCATTTAATTCTTGTTCTGGCAATGATTATGTAAAGTTTTGTTTTAAATAATTAAGTCATTTTGCTCCTTGCCAATGTATGCTTTAATTAAATTGACATCAATGAAGGTAATACAACATAAAAATAATTTTACAGTGAATTGAATGTTCACTACCTTCTATACTATTTACATTGGGATAATTAAACTTGGCATATTAAACAAAAAACATCCATTTGCGATTGCTCTTTAATGAATTTATTTGGTAGTAAAATATTTTGCATTAAATATTTAAAACAGCTTATGAATATATCTGATTCC
>NW_016827312.1:0-28776 GCF_001698545.2 Rhinopithecus bieti
TTATTTAATGATTACTTTAAATGATTTATTTAATGATTTTCTAAATGACTGAAGTAACACATAAAGCTAATGGCAATCGTTCCTGGGCTATTTTTTTTTCCTACACGGGAGCACACTTTTGCAACTTTATAAGAGTTACTGTGTATGTCAAGAGCCACAAAGAGTACATTTAGACATGAATTTCAGGTGGTCTTCAAGTTCTCTTTCCTTTTTGTACCATCCTTGTATTGCACGGATTTAAATAGATACTTCAGTTAAAATACAAATCATTACTATACTGCGTTGTTAATAAACAGCCAAACTGACAATCCCAAAGTTATCCTAGTCTAATAGACAAAGTAGGACATAGATGATATTTGCAAAGATTTAGATCACGTCTCTTGAAATGGAAGTACTTATCAGGAGATGTTTTACAATTTGATCAGCCTATAAAGCTAGTTAGACATCTGTAGCAATTTCCCTAAGAGATATTGTGAAATTATATTTGTCTTCCAATCTTGTTAAACTAGTGATTCTCAACTGCAGTCTCCAGGCATACATGGATATGTCCAAGATCAAGGGGAGTCACAGCAAGCATGCCAGAAACTGTTAGTCAATCCTCTCTGCCTAGTAGACTGTAATGAGTCATTCCATATATAAAGCAACTTGGTGGCTGCATGGTAGCAGGTGGGAGATAGTCAAGAAATTCTGTCATGGATTCCAAACCTTTTGAGGATAAAATTCCTGCTTTATTCATCATTGTTCCCAGCAGCAGCTACAGTATATTTTGTAGGTACTCTCTCTTTCTCTCTTAAAGACAAGACGCACACACATAGTATTGTGCTAATGCAGTGGTCTCTTTGCTAGTAATACAGTGTTCAATAACGGCATAATGATACTAAAATGGGAACACTTTAGGGGTGATCAAGAAGAATGACCCTAAACCCCTTACTTTGGTGTCCAGAGCCTCACTGCTCCACATGTGGACTGGGTGGGAGCTGAAGGAGCTTTATTGCTGTTACTCTGGGACACAAAGAAGAGCAGAACATTGTTGTTTGAAAGATCTTAGAGTTGTTTATTTTGATTCCTTTGCCATCTCTGTATTCTAATGCCAATCCTCTCAAAATGCTCAATATCGTATTTTCACCAATAGTTAAAATTGTGTTTCTAATTTTCCTCTGATCTTGAAATTCTCAAAGTTAATAGTCTTGTCTATGAAAAGTGTTTACAGTTCTGCTTTTGTTGCTGTTAATTATTCCTCCCATTGCAGTTTAATTAATAAGAGATTTCATCTAACTCATTCAGTCTCTCAGGATGTTGCTTCAAAGAACTACCCATTTAAGCCAATGCTTAACAACTTTACTCCCAAGAGCATATTTCATGGTGATATTGAATTTTAGCAATCAGATATGGGCATTAAATGCAGAAGATCTGGCGTTCATGATGCAGTTTTGTAATTGCACATAATTGCACTATTCATCTTGGTAGAATTTTTAATAAGCTGTATGTAAACAAGTATATTTCAAAATTGTGATAGAAATCTTTTCATGTTGCTCCAACATCTAGGAATTTTAATTACATGGATAGATTTCATGTTTGGGTAAGCAGAAATTAGAACGTCACTCATTATTCGTATGATTTTTATCAATTAATTTCTGAGATGTGCAGTTAATTCTTTACACATGTTTTTAAAGCCTCCTATAAATAATTCGGAAAAGTACAGACAGGGCCTTTGTACATTTCTTGCTCTTTCACACCATAAAATATAGTACATAAGTGAATTTACAGAAAAAAGATCTGAAATGATATCACTGCAGGAAGTGGCAGCAGGAGAGAGTAGATGTCTAGGACTGGCATTTGTGCTGCAGTTGCTCTTGGCAACTGCGACCCAAGTGCTGGCTGCATTTGGAGCAGGGCTACTTTCTTCATTGGCGCCTTCAGCAACTTTCACTGTTGCTCTTGTGACCTTTCTGGACTGTTTACCCTGTTGCAGCTGGATCCTAACTGCAGAGAGTACCGTCAGAGAAAAGTTCAATTTGAAAACAGGAGCCTGGATATAGGAGCTTTTTGAAATTTGTATATGAAACCAGGGGATGATTCCTTAATTCATGATTATCAAAAAGACTACAGATCGTATATATTTGAGCTTTTGACTTGGTACTAAAGCTTTTGGGAATATGAAGAATCGAGCATCCTCAGATAAAACAAGTGTAGAATTCCTGACGATAAGTTGGAACACATGTAAATCTTGCTTAACATTTGTCCTGGCTTTTGTTATGAGATTGAAGGTAAAGGACCTGGAAAAACATTGTTTTGCTTTCTTAGGCAGTTAACGTCTCTAATTAAGAGCGGATGTGCAGCACAGCTTCTGATATCTAAGGAGTTGGTAATCTAACACACCCATCTTAATACATGTCCACCCACACGCATTTGCCATTACCTTTCATTAAAGACTGTAACTTCCTGGAGTTAGGTATGCAGTTACTAGCATTTGTGACAATTGATCCATATTTTTTCAATCTGTAGATTTAAAACTAGAGAGATTAATAGAGAAGATGCTATCTTTTGTGCATTGTATGTTCTTAGCAAGTAATGACAGAAAATCACCAAGCAAATAGATGTTCTGAGCCCCTAACAGATTGCCTCTCCTCAGAGTCTCCAGTATTTTTATGTTACTGAGCTTTCCTTTTAATAGAAATCCTATTCATGATTTCAAAAGGATGCATAGCATAAATTTTGGTAGCTTTGTTTATGTGGACTCACTTGGGCTATAAAGTGACAGGGAAGCATGCACACAGATTTGCCTTAGTGAAGATGGCATGAAAGACTTGACGAGGGTTTCTGATAGTTTAAGAAGTTTTGTTTGTTTTGTTTTGTTTTTAACAGACTTAAGAGAAATGAATCAAAACATTTGAAAAGCTAGTATACAAATGTCGTTTCAAAAATCTATAAATTAATGTACTGTAATTTCTATGTGATACTGTTTGATACAGAATTTTAGAAAGTGGCCAGCCATTCTTAGATGTCTTCAAGTGTGGCAATTGCTGACATTTTCAAACATAATCATAAGACAGTTGTACAATGTGGACCTCAATTTTAGAATTATTTTGTGCCCCAGCATAGATGCAAAACAAATTTTCATCAATGTGAACAATTTTTAGTTTGAAAGTTAATTATTAAAAGGTGAAAGTGGGGATTTTTTTTGTCATTTGAAGTCATATTAGGTTGATGTTTCTTAAAAGTTTGGAGAATAAGAATTGTGGTGATAAGCCCAGTCATGCCTCTTTATCTGCACTGATCTAGAGCTTTGCTAGTCATATTTTTTTCATTTTTGCTTTTAATATAGTTAACATCTCATTATACCTCATTTTCAGACTGTCCCCACTAATAGTTATGAGAGTAGTCAGGGCATACATACAATATCCTTATTTTCCATATTAAAACTAGTAGACACCGTCTGATATGTAGCGTATAAGGAGAAAATATTTGACATTGGAACTGTCGGAATCCACAAGGCAACTTGCCATAGCTCTGGGGAGAGTGACAGCTTGAATGTAGTAGATAAATAACTAATGTTTTGAGTACTAAAATTGTATGACAAATGGTTTCCCTTTTGTCAACATCATCCCTTTGACTTTTAAAAAATTAGATGTTAACATTATACTTACATTTCCCCTGCCTCTTTGCCAGGGAATGGCCTATACCATGCTTCTTAAACCTTCCTACCAGCAGGCAGGGGAGAGCAAATGCATATATTCGAGTTGTCTGGGGTGTAGACCAAAGCATTCCATCCACCCAGGGAGTTTTCTTTTAGTCTCATATTTTATCTGAAACCTTACTAACATTTTACCTTTTTACCTAATTGTTCTTGTTTAAATATATAAATAATGACTACATTTATTACATATTAAATTACTTAAATTTTCCCCAAAATATTTAAGTAGATTTAATATTGCCAGGTGATTGCTGTGTTCATGTTGTAACTTTGAGAACCATCGTCCCCATCTTGGTTGACTATGATATGCTTGAGGGAAGGGACTGCTTCTTGTAGCTTTCTATTTTCTCAACACCAAGCATAGTGCTTGGCATAGAGTTGATATCAATAAATGGATGCTTGTGTTGGATATGTATCTGTTTGCCCCATTTGAGTACATGTACAATGCTTAATAAATGTTTTATAAGTAAATGAAATGATAGCTTGCTTACATTAGGAACATGGGTTTATATTCCTGGAAAGCCTCCATGTGAAAAAAAAATAGGTACATATTTTTGGTTCTTAACCTTTAAATGTTGATTTTTTTAGATGTCTGGACCATATGCTTATAAGAGCAGTGCCTTTTGAATACAGTTTTCATGTGGTTATTGTCAAAGAGTTTTCTGCTCCAAAAGTTTCCTGTGTTTGAGATATCTAGACATTCCTTTTGGCTACTTTCTGCATATTTTCATGTATTTTTACATGTTCTATTTTCTGTGATTTTTTTTTGGTATCTCCTATTTCTTTAAATTTGATATACCTACCTATTTTCTGATAAATATATTTTTTATGTCTGATTCTGTATCTTTGGCATATAAATTCATAGTGGCTAATTGTCTCTTGCATATTGTGACTTTTGATTTTGTGAACCTGTGTCCGTTGAATTTTACCTATAGGATTTTTTGAGGTCTGGTTTTAAAGTACATTCTTCCCGAGAGGATTTGTTTGATTTTTACCAGGTACCTGGGATTATTTTAAATTGTATTTTGGGGTTTCTGAGCCACATAGATCCTGGAAATTCTGATCCTAACGCCATGTAAGTTCAGGCTCCTGGTTAGAATTTGCCATTTTTTGCCTCCTTTCCCCGCAGTTCATCCAGACCCAAATCCTATCATACAGGCAGATTTGTTCATTATCTCCTTACAACTCTTAAGATGTCAGCATTTGAGGAGTTCCAAATTCATAGGGAATCTTTGACCCAATCCCAACCCACATTGGCCCCAGCTCTGTTTCCTGCCCCTGTGTACCTGTGTACCCATTTTTCTAGCTAAAACTAACTTGAAACCCTCACCAGGACTGGCAGGTGCCCCTAGGTAAACATGCAGCATGAACAGGGAGGAGTCTCTGGCCTGTTTGAAATTTGTTTCCTTTTTGATTTTGGCCTCTGGAGAATTTCCCTTTCTTGTTTTCCATAAGTGTATGCCTTTGAAAATAATACTGTAATACTTTATTTTGCATTTAGGAAAAATTGGAGGAGCCCTCTAATCATTTAGTCCATTGGAGACAATAAGCTCTTTGGTATTTGCTGTGTGTAAGGCACACTACTGACCCTCACACTGGAAAACATGAGCATCCTGGTCAGCAACGAAAATGGGAATTTCTGCAGTACACTGACTCCTTATCTAGCCCTCCTAGTGGCAGACACTTTCGTGGTGAATAAAATTTTTAGTGTATCTGGGTTCTTATCTATAATAAAAAGGGATTGGACTAGCTGATCTTTATGGATCCTTCCAGTCCTAAATGTTCTGCACTCTATGACCCTCAACCCACTACAGTTTGTTTTCTATTTTTATGCTTACAATGATTCAGCTGATGTCCTGAGCCCAGTTACCCATGCCTCATTCTGGAAAGCTGTTCTCTCTCCCTTATTTTTATTTATTTATTCTTTTTTTTTTATGGTTTTGCCAATCTGCACTTATTTCTTAGTGCTTTGATCTTTCGGGGGACACTGGGAATAAATGTCTTCTCTGTTCCCCCACAGGTCGCTTCTCTGGGAGTCACCACCTTCACCTTATGTGCTCTGTGCATAGACCGTTTCCGTGCTGCCACCAACGTACAGATGTACTATGAAATGATCGAAAACTGTTCCTCAACAACTGCCAAACTGGCTGTTATATGGGTGGGAGCTCTACTGTTAGCACTTCCAGAGGTTGTTCTCCGCCAGCTGAGCAAGGAGGATTTGGGTTTTAGTGGCCGAGCTCCGGCAGAAAGGTGCATTATTAAGATCTCTCCCGATTTACCGGACACCATCTATGTTCTAGCCCTCACCTATGACAGTGCGAGACTCTGGTGGTATTTTGGCTGTTACTTTTGTTTGCCCACACTTTTCACCATCACCTGCTCTCTAGTGACTGCGAGGAAAATCCGCAAAGCAGAGAAAGCCTGTACCCGAGGGAATAAGCGGCAGATTCAACTAGAGAGCCAGATGAACTGTACGGTAGTGGCACTGACCATTTTATATGGATTTTGCATTATTCCTGAAAATATCTGCAACATTGTTACTGCCTACATGGCTACAGGGGTTTCGCAGCAGACAATGGACCTCCTAAATATCATCAGCCAGTTCCTTTTGTTCTTTAAGTCCTGTGTCACCCCAGTCCTCCTTTTCTGTCTCTGCAAACCCTTCAGTCGGGCCTTCATGGAGTGCTGCTGCTGTTGCTGTGAGGAATGCATTCAGAAGTCTTCAACGGTGACCAGTGATGACAATGACAACGAGTACACCACAGAACTCGAACTCTCGCCTTTCAGTACCATACGCCGTGAAATGTCCACTTTTGCTTCTGTCGGAACTCATTGCTGAAGGACAGTACTTGGTTGGGTCAGATTTATTTGTTTGATTTTCATATCCCGTGAAAGTTTTAATTCATATTTTCCTTATAGGGAAAATGCAAAAAAGAAACAATAAAGAAAGAAATATTAACTACTGTAGAACTGATTTTGCAAATTAATATTTGTGCTTTGAAAAAAGTTTCTATTTAGTTATTTAAGAAGAATGAGAAGGCCAATAGTTTTAGATCATTTTATCTGGTATGGTGCTAATATTTTATTTGAAAAAAGTTACTGCAACTTAACTTAAAATTGCTAACGTTTTTTCTTCTTTTAAAAATACAATTATTGTATATTGATTATAGCCATGTGATTTGGTAGGTTATTTTATATTTGAGTTGTGATTGAAAGTATGTTGTATATGGTATTGTGAGAAGATTTGTACTTGGAAGCATTCACAAAGTAGCACCAAATAAATTACACTTTATTCTTTAATGTCATTGTCAATCTACTTTTAACCAATATTCAATAAATCTTCTAACTGCCTTAAAGATACAATTACTGGTTCTATGCACAATTTAAAACCGGCCTTACTGTTTTATAACCTATTTTCTTTTAAGGCAGGTAATCATTATGTCTTAAAGAAGTTTTTCTAATAGCAGTATTTTATATGCATGATTCATAAAACTATGTTGTGTGTTAAAGCTGTATTTTTAATATGCAGGTATAGATGTCAAGTTACTTCTGAATACTTATAAAATATGAATAAATAGCAGAGTAGGAAGAAAGTTTCTTTTTTAAAAAATTCACCTTTGAACTAGCACATAGAGCTACAGATTTTCCCTTGAGGAATTATGGGCAGAATCAAGACTTTTAAAATGCAGTTGTCATCTGATTGCCTCTGAACACTGACCTTTGAAGCTTTGTGAATCCTACGTATAGCACTCTGAGTTCTAATTTTTCTCCTTTGGAAAATAAACTTGATGAAATCTATACAACTTAATTTCTTTAAGTGCAATGAAAGTATAGGAGTGGAATAATAAAATATATATTTTTATTAGAACATTCAAATACTACCTTTAACTTGATACTTCATAAGCTCTGAATACAAACCTAGCCTCCTCCAATGGGAATATTTGAATCCCCTCTTTTGCCTCTTCGGGAGTTTGAAATGCAGCAATTGTGTAGGATGCTTGCTGTGCGGGAACATGTCTAGCTCAGATGGCAGAGGCCATGACCTAGTGACACAGTCATATTTAAAAGCTACCAAAGAAGATGTGTAGTTGAATGTTTTGTCTTCAGAAAATCTTGTCATGGGGAAGCCAGTTTTCTTGCTGGGAAAACGTATTTTCTGCTTGTTGATTTCTGTTCTACTCAGGACAAGTAAGTCAGTATTCCTTTTTCCAAATTATAACATGATGTTATTTAAAAATCATTAAAGAGATTGGTGCAGGTGAAACTCAAGTTAACTAAATGGGAATGTTCAGGCTATCTCCTTTTTGCCAGTCCAATACTTTTCAAAGGGATTTCCCCCTCCATTGTGTGTATCCTGTGGGATCTGCAGGAGAATGAAAGCAAGGCACCCTTGTCTTCTTGCAGATCCCTGTAATAGGTCTTTGGAAATTTTCTCAAGAGGACACCTGAGTTAGGTTTTGGCTGCTGAGCAGGTCAGCAATTGTGATTCCATAGTCTCTCTCTTGATAGTCACTTTTATAAATCAAGGAACAATAGATTTATAAATCAAGGAACAATGTCATGTAGAAAAGATTCCATCCTATTACCTGAGTAACTAAAGGTAAGTAGGTCACAGCCTCAGACCTTACAAAATCAGGCAGGGATGACATGGATGAGAAGGAATAAAATAAATACATAGTCAACTATGATATAAGCTGGGGCTTGTTAGGTGCCTTAGGAAGGTGTGAAGTTCTGTGATAGTTTGGAGCAGAGGGAACACTCGTCGGATTAAAAGAGAGCGTGAAAGACTTTATGAGATAATTGGATGGGTGAGCTTTTAGAAGGAGCTGATGAAAGATTGTGTGAGGAGTGGACATTTCAGGAGGAGAAAGGTAACTTATGAAGGAATAGAGGAAGAAATCACTGGGTGTGACTGAAGAATAAACAACCCAGTTTAACTTCTGTGCTATGCATGCATAGAAACCTTGTGGACAATATTAATGAAAATACGCACCAAGGCCTCTAGTAAAAGGGCCATGTTTTGAATGATGTTTAGATGTTGGTGCTTCAGGAAATGGGGCTTTGCTTTTAAGGTTTTTGAGTATGGAGAAATAGTATCGCAACTCTGCATAGGAAGATTAACTTGCAAACAGTTTAAATAGGCTGGTAGGGGACAGTCTGAACATGAAAAAGCAGCTAGGAAGCTATTATAAGAGATTGAACCACGATGGAGGCAGCGGGAACTTAAATTTCTTTTTTCATTTATACTTGCCTTTCAACTTTTTGTAGTTGCAACATGTACCTTCTTATTGAATCCTACCTCTGTCAAAGTGGAAACTTTAATAACTCAAAATAAATTGTCCCAAGTATAAAGTGATTTCAAAGTTTTCTCATAGTCTTGCGTTTTTCACAAAAACCAATTTCTAGAACATACTTTAAAAAAATTGTTAATCATTTCTGTTCAACATTTCTCCAGTCTAGATCTTATCCAGTGTCTTCCGCTCCTCATTAAACAACAACAAAAAGAAACTCACATCTAAGATTAAGTTCAGTAAAATGTTGATTAATCAGAAAGTGCTAGGAATGGCATTTTGGTTACTTAACAGGAACACTTTTGTGGTTTCAGGGTAGTCAATGAAAATATTTTCAAAATATGTGTCTATATCTATAACTGGATATTATAATTAACTCAATTTAACATTTATTTGATTGGCAATTTTGAAGCCTTTGAATGTATGACTTCAAGCAGTTAGAAAGATGGAGTGATGGTGAGAAGACAAAGGTGAAGTGGTGCTCAGAGGGATTAGTGGTTGAGAGGGAAGAAGGTAGGAAGAAGAGCTTCACAGAGGAAAAGGATCCAATCCTTATTGTTCCAGTTTATAGATGTAAGTAATTTACTGAATTCTAAGAAAATGCTGATACGTATTTTAAAAACTATATCCCTAATAAGTCTTTTTTTCTCATCAGTTCCTTATTTCTCATAAAAGTAAAATTAGAATAAAAGATCCATTTCTTCAAGAATTATGGTGAGATAGATTTTAGTGTGTTATATAAAGTAGCAAGTGATACTGAGTGCAGGGCATTTTAAGTAACAGCTCTTTCATTATATCTCAGCTAATTTATTCAACAACTATTGAAAGAGCACTATTATATGTTAAGTACCACTGTAGGTGCATGTGATATAGCTGTGAACAAATCATCAAGAAGCTTTGCCCTCTCTTGTTGAGACAGACAGACACTATAAATAAGGAGAATGCATAGTATATAGTTTTTAGAATACATAGTATTTTTGGTAGTGAAAATTACCACAGAGGAAAGGAGTACCAGGGTAAGGTGAGGTTATGAAGAAGATGAGGTTATGAAGAAGACCTTATTGCTAATATGACATTCAATTAAGACTTGAAAAGAGCAATCAAGTCTTGTAGCAACTGGGGGAAAAAGCATGTTCTGAGGTAGGAATATGTCTGATAGGTTTCAGGAATGTAAAGCAGCTAGTGAAGCTGGGAAAGAAGGAAGAGGAAGAGACGTAGCGGATGAGATCAGAGAGCTAAAGGGAGGCCTTGTAAACTATTGTAATGACTGCTTTTTATTCTGAGTAACACACCATTGGAGGATTTTAGATGAAGTGATCTGATTTTTTTCAAACTAACAATTTCATTTAATATTACCATATAGTTAATACACAGTAAATTCACTCCTGTTAGCACACAGTCCTGAGTGTGCACAGTTGTGTAACTACCACTACAAAGTATAAAACAGTCTAATTATTTCAGAAAATCTTCCCATCCCGCTTTGTAGCCAACTTTATTCCATTTTTTTGATTGTTGCAGAATGTCATATAAATGGAATTTATTCTACGTAGCATTCTACGTAGCATTTCCATCTGGCTTCTTTCAGTAGCAGAGTACATTGGATGTTCATCCATGTTGTGTGTATCAGTAGTTTGTCTCTTTCTATTGCTGAAGAGTATTCCATTGTATGAATGTAGCACTGTGTGTTTATGCACTTCTTTCTCAGATGAGGGACATTTGCATTATTTCGAAACGTGGCGATTATTAATAAAGCCACTAGAAATGTCCACATATAGATATTTATGTCAATACAAGTTTTCATGCCTGTTTGGTAAACAGCTAGGCATGAGAATTTTGGGTGATGTCATAAGTATATTTTGTAACTTTATAAGAAACTGCCAACTGTTTGCTAAAGTTGCTATACCATTTTGCATTCCCACCCACAAACTATATTGTCAATAGTCCTTGTCAATAGTCCTTGCTATTGCCAGTTTTCTTTTTTTAAAGTTTTAACCATTGTAATAGGCGTGCAGTGGTATCTCATTGTGGATTTTTGCACTTCTCTACTCAATTTTATTTTTTTAAAGAGGTTAGCCAATAGAGAAGTTGAAAGACAAGAACAATGAATGCATGTTTACTATTTATCTAAAGTAACCCACCATTTACTATGTTTTCACACTTGTTTATTATTTTCTCCAATTTTTTCTCACCATTTGAAAAAAGTTATAGGTTACAGGCATTATTGATGTTTTCCCCATAAACACTTCAGCATGTTACCTCTTAAGAACAAGAATATTTTCCTACTTAACACAGTGTCATCATCAAAGCCAATAAATTAAACATGAAACAGTATTATTCCCTAACAGATAGTTCATTTTCAAATTTCCCAAATTATTCCCAATAACGTTCATGATGGAGTTTCCCTTATAGAAAGGCTTTCCCTGCCCGTTTTCCTCCTGCCTTTTTTAATTGTTAATTTGGATTATCACCAATTGTCTTAGTTGGGGATCCCTCAAAAGCCAAAGTTGGAGAGAAAATGATTTGGGGGTCAGTGATGTATCTGCTCTTTCTTTCCTGACTGCTTTGATAGATACTAGTCTGTAGCTTATGTACTTGTTTTTTACTTGTGATGTCTTTCTCTGGCTCTGGTGTCTTAGTGTCACTGGCCTCATAGAATGAGTTGAGAAATGGTCCTTTCTTGATTTTCTGAAAGAATTTTTGAAGGGTTGCTATTATTTCTTCTTAAATAGTTAGTAGTATTTATGAGTAAAATCATTTCAGTTGGGGATTTTATTTATAGAAAGATTTCAAATTATGAATTAAATTTTATTACCCCTTGTAGGTATTACTTGCATCTTCAATTTTTTCATGAGTTGGTTTTGGTAATTTGTGCTTTTATACAAAGTTGCCAATTTCATCTAAGTTATCTAATGTATTAGAATAAAGTCATTAATAACATTCTCTTACGTAATAGATAATTTTGAGTGTCAACTTGCCTGGGTCAAGGAATACCTGACATTCGTCTAGCAGGTAAAACATTATTTCTGGGTATGTCTGTAAGGATGTTTCCAGAATCAATTAGCAATTAAGTAGCACTTAGACATTAAGCACCTCTCTGTGAATGGAGAAAATTTTCAAAGCAATAAAGTAAGATTATACCTTAAGAAACTAGAAAATGATGAGGAAACTAAATCCAAAGCAAAGCTAAGAAAGAAAGTAATAAAGATTAGAGAGAACATCAATAAAATATAAGACAGGAGAACAAAACAATAAAATTAGTGTTGCTTCTTTGAAAAGATGAACAAAATTGGCAAATGTTTTACTAGACTTTTACAAGGAAAACAGAGAAGACACAAATTTTCAAAATGAGGAATGAAAAAGGGAACACTACTATCAACCCTGCAGAAAAGAAAAGTTGTAAGATATGTTAAGGTCCTTCAGAAGTGCAAAACCAATAGCACATATATAAACATGTAGTGGGGATTTATTATGGAAATTAGGTTGCACGATTATGGAGGATAAGAAGTCCCATATTATGCTGTCTGCAGGCTGAAAAACCAGAGAAGTTGGTAGTGTAATTCAGTCTGAGTCTGAAGGCCTGAGAACCTGCATGAGGAGTGGAGGAGGACCATTGCTGTAAGTCCAGAATCCAAAGGCCTGAGAATATGGAGTGCTGATGTCCAAGGCCAAGAGGTGGGTATCCTAGCTTAGGAAGAGAGCAAAATCACCCATCGTCCACGTTTTTGTTCTAGTCAGGCCCTGCATAGACTGGATGATGCTAGCCACCTTTGGTGAGGGCAGATGTTCTTTACTCAGTCTACTGATTCAAATGCTAATCTCTTCTGGAAACACCCTCACAGACACAATCAGAAGTAATGTTTTACAGTTATCTGGGCATCCCTTAGCACAGTCAAGTTGACACATAAAATTAACCAACACAGAGGATATACCTGTTTCTTAGGGCAATTGTTACAAAATACCACAAACAGAGTGGCTTAAAACAACAAGAATTTATTCTCTGACAGTTCTGGAGACTGGAGGTCCAAAATCAAGGTGTTGGCAGGGCTGTGCTCCCTCTTAAGCCTCTAGGACCAGCTTGTCCAACCCATGCCCACAGGCTTCATGCAGCCCAGGACGGTTTTGAATGTGGCCTAATACAAATTTGTAAACTTTCTTAAAACATTATGAGATGTTTTTTGCAATTTTTTTTTTTTTTTTTTTTGCTCATCAGCTATCATTAGTGTTAGTGTATGTTTTATGTGGCTCCAGACAATTCTTCTTCCAGTGTAGCCCAGGGAAGCTAAAAGGCAGGATACCTCTGCTCTAGGAGAAGATCCTTCACAATGCCAAAATCTGCCCTCATCTTCACCAGGCCATTTTCTCTCTGTGTGGCTCTTCTCATAAAAATACCAGTCATGGCAGCTTAATGGTCCGTCCTTTCCAATATGACCTCATCTAACTTAACTAGTATTTTAAATAATTAATATTTCAGTTAATATATCTGCAATGTCTTATTTCAAATAAGGTCAAATTTTGAGGAACTGAAGGTTAGGGCTTCAACATACCTTTTGAGTGACACAAGTCAGCCCTCTAAGGGAAGTCAAAACAGAAGACTGAATTCCTTGAACTGGAAATTATACCACAGGCTTTCCTGGTTTTCAGGCTTTCAGAATCAGACCAAATCACATCACCAGCTTTCCTGGTTCTACAGCTTGAAGACAGCATATTGTGGAACTTCTCAGCCTCCATAATCATGCAGGCTAATTCCCATAATAAATCCTATCATGCATATCTCCATATGTCCTATTGGTTCTGTTTCTCTGGAGAACCCTGACTAATAGATTTTATAACTTTTATTTCTGCAAAGTTGGTAGTGATGTTCTTTGTTTTGTTCCTGATTTTACTAATCTGCCTCTTCTCTCTCTTTCTTTTGGTCAGCTTAGTTAAAGATCTGTCCATTTTGTTAATCTTTCCAAAGAAGCAGTATTGATTTAATTTTTTCTGTTGTTTTTCTGTTTTATAGTTCATTGATTCTTACTCCAATTCTTATTATTTCTTTTCTTAGCCTTGTAAAGAGCTTAGATATTGCCAGTTCATCCTAACAACAATTAACAAGTCCAAGAGACTAAAAAGTTAGCACCTCTTCTAGGATTTGTAAGAGAGTGAGGACACAGGACAAATTGCTACCCTGAAGACTAGAGAGACAATTGAAGTAAAGGAGTCCTGGCTGACATACCAGAGCAGAGATTAAATGAGCGGAACCCACCACAAGCACCAGTATCCCGGCAGGAAATATTGAACTGTCACTGACAAACTGCTGGAGGCTCAGTGTGGACAACTCTGAGTTAAGAAATCCAAGGGGATCCAGTCACTAGGGGGACTTCACAATTTTGTGAGATTTACCTCCAGGAGCTTGCCCAGATTCTCACAGTAAATACTGAAGAGAAATCTCTTTATGCTTCCAGTAGGAAGAGGGAAAAAGTAACCATTTGAGATACACCATAGCACTCCATTCTTCTTAACAAGTTCTTCCCTCTGGAGAAGTTAGTTAACCAGAGGCTAGCCTGCTGGGGTGTTACCACAGACTAATCGACCTGGGAAAAAGACAATAAGCAACAGCTCTACTCTTCCACATGAAACAAGATAAATACCCAACTCAAGCCTACTCTAGCCATCCCCTCCAAGTCAAGGGAGGAGAAAAACAATCAAACAAACAAGGAACACTTGTGAATGTCACAGTCCAGAGACATATGCTTCCTAAAAGACAGACATAATTATAAAAACTGCAGAATGCTTCCTTTTCCCCCCATCTTTCACAACATTACTAAAGGTCTATTTATAGCGGTTCCTTTTCCCTAATACATCATGTCTAGCTTTCAATACAAAGTTACAAGGCAAAAGTTGCAATTTGAAAAGAGAGCAAGCATCAGAACTAGACATGGCAGGGATCTTAGAATTATCAGACCAGGAATTTAAAACAACCATGATGCTAAAGGCTGTAATCGACAGCATGCAAGAACAGATGGGGAATTTAAATGAAGAGATGGAAATTCTAGGAACTAAGAAGAAATGTTAGAGATCAAAAACACACTGTAACAGAAAGGAATAATGACTTTGATGGGCTTACTAGTAGACTGGGCATAGCTGAAGATAGAATCTCTGAGCTTGAGGATGTCTCAATGGAAATTTCCACTGAGAAAAGTAAAGAGAACAAAGACAAACAAAACAAAACAAAACCCGGAACAGAATATCCAAGAACTGTGGGACAATTACAAAAAATATAACATACAAGTAACGGGAATACTAGAATACTACAAGGAAAAGAAAAACAGAAAAAATATTTGAAATAATAATGACTGAGAATTTCCTCAAATTAAAGTCAGACACCAAACTACAGATCCAGGTAGCTCAGAGAACAAGTAGAATAAATGTTAAAAACAAACAAAAAAAAACTGCACCTACATATGTCCTTTTCAAACTACAAAAAAAACAAAAAACAAAAAACAAAAAAAAACCCACTAAGTTAAAGAAAAAAAATCCTGAAAGAAGCCAGAAGGGGGAAAAGAAACTTTCCCTATAAAGGAACAAAGATAAGATTTATATCTGACATCTCGGAAGTCATGCAAGCGAGAAGAGAGTGAAGTGAAATATTTGAAGCATTGAGAGAAAAGAAAAACAGCCTTGGATTCTGTATCCTGTGAAATTCTTTTCAAAAGTGAAGGATAAATGCTTTCTCAAACAAATAAAATTGAGGGTATCTGTTGCCAGTAGACCTGCCCTGCAAGAAATATAAAAGTTATTTAGAGAGAAGAAAATAAGTCAGAAACTTGGTCAGAAACTTGGCTTTATAGAGAAAAGATGAGCATCATGGGGGTTGGAAATGTATAAAAAATCTATGTGCCTTCCTCTCAAATTTGCTGTGAACGTAAAATTGTTAAAAAAAAATAAATCTTTAAAAAATATTAGAGAAGTGGTCTGGCTTAACCTAAGTTATTGCAGAATCATTCTGGCTGCCATGTTGAGATTTAGACTACAGGTGGCATGGATGAATGCAGAGACCAGCTAGAGGTTACTACTGTGATCCAGAAGAGATGAATTAGGTGAATTAGGATGGCAAAGCAGAGGTGAGGAGACATGGATTCTGGATTCTGGGCATATTTGTTGATGCTCAGAGAGGATTTGTTGATGGATTGTGTATTCGTTCATTTTGCATTGCTGTAAGGGAACACCTGAGGCTGGGTAATATATATACATAAATTATTATTATTTGTTTTGAGACAGAGTTTTGCTCTTGTCACCCAGGCTAGAGTGCAATGAATGGCAATGTTGGCTCACTGCAACCTCTGCCTCCTAAGTTCAAGTGATTCTCCTGCCTCAGCCTCGTGAATAGCTGGGATTACAGGCACATGCCGCCACACCTGGCTCATGGTTTGTATTTTTAGTAAAGATGGGGTTTCACCACATTGGCCAGACTGGTCTTGAACTCCTAACCTCAGGTGATCCACAAGGCTGGGTAATTTATAAAGAAAAGAGGTTTATTTGGCTTGAGGTTCTGCAGACTGTACAAGAAACATGGCACCAGCATCTGCACAACTGTTGGTGAGGCCTCAGGAATCTTTTACTTATGACAGAAGGAAAGTAGAGCCAGTGTGTCTTATGGTAAGAGAGCAGAGACAGATGCCAGGCTCTTTTAAACTACTGGCTCTCATGTGAACTAATAGAGTAAGAAGTCACTCATTACCTCAGGGAGGGAACCAAGACATTCATGAGGGATCGACTTCCGTGATCCAAACACCTTCCACTAAGCCCCATCTTCAACAGTGGGGATCACATTTCAACATGAGATTTGGAGGGGACAAATATCCAAATGATATCAGATTGTATTGAGGGTATGAGAGAAAGAGAGGTTCAGGTTGAGCCCGAAGTTTTAGTTTGAAAGACTGGAAGAGAGGAGTTGTTTTCAGTAGATATGGGAAGATAACAGAGAAAACAGGTTTTGGGCACAAGACCAGGTGGTCACTTTTTGGATTTGAGATGTCTATTGCACATAGAGATGCTAACAAGCATCTGGAAATATAAACTCATGTTTATATAGTTTAGCACACTGTATCATATAACAGTTTCTAATAGAGATGCTGAATTAAACATTTTATTTTATGGCCTATTTCTTGCACTCACATTTCCTTCACATATACATTGATTACAACTCTGAATATTAGGTTATAGTATTACTTGATGCATTTTATTAAACAGATATTTTGCCATAATGTGTTACTGTCTCTCTGCACTTTTTTTTTTTTTTTTTTAACGAAGTCTTCCTCTGTCACCAGGCTGGAGTGCAGTGGTGCAATCTCGGCTCACCACAACCTTCGACTTCAAGGGATTCTCCTGCCTCAGCCTCCTGAGTAGCTGGGACTACAGGTCTGCACCACTACACCCAGCTAATTTCAGTATTTCTTTTTTTTTTTTTTTGAGACAGAGTCTTGCTCTGTCACCCAGGCTGGAGTGCAGTGGCGTGATCTCGACTCACTGCAAGCTCTGCCTCCAGGGTTCACACCATTCTCTCACCTTAGTCTCCCGAGTAGCTGGGACTACAGGCACCCACCAACACGCCTGGCTAATTTTTTTTTTTTTTTTATTTTTAGTAGAGACAGGGTTTCATCATGTTGGCCAGAATGGTCTTGATATCCTGACCTCGTGATTCGCCTGCTTCGGCCTCCCAAAGTGCTGGGATTACAGGCGTGAGACACTGCGCCCGGCCTACTTTGCCTTCTGTCCTGTTTTCTTTAATGGGATTAGAAAGTCTTGAGCATAATATTAATGATAATAGTAATCTCCATGTCTAAGTGACGGATATGGAGGTAATCATATTCTAATCTTTTACCTCTAAATCTTGCAGACCTTTTCCATACAGGGGTATTTCTTTCACATTCAGTGAGTGCTTAACACCCAAGAAATTCCCTGATTCTTGTGAAAAATCTTGGGACCATGATTTATCTGCTTGAAGGACTATCACTTCTCTGAGCCATTGGATGAAATTTTGATTAAGTCTGTGGTGGAGTAAGTACCCAGGTTGTTCTGTTAGGGACTTGACTTGACTTAGAGAAACACTGCCCTATATGTTATTAAAAAAAAGAAAAAAAAAAGAAAAACTCAGTCTATCCTTTATTCATTCTAGCCTTTCATAATTCCTTAGAATTTCTAACACCATGTGACTATTTTGTAATTATATAGATATCCTCTCATGTTTGATGGTACTGGGGACCCATTAATATTGAATTTAAATGAATTAACACATACAAGAAATCGTGTCTTTCATAGAATAAGCGCTAATGAGTATCAGTCATTATTACTACAGTTTATCATTAATAATTTTATTATTGTGCATCACAATCCCTAAGGGCGCTGTGAGCTTAAACACACACACACACACACACACACACACACACACACACCTTTCCTCCCCACCTTCAGAGTTACTTAGCACTACAAAGTCTGTTTATGTCAACCACAATGTTCCACTTTTGTTTTTTAATTTTACTTTAACTTCTAGGGTACATGTGCACAATGTGCAAGTTTGTTACATAAGTACACAGTTGGTGTGCTGCACCCATTAACACATCATTTACATTAGGTATATCTCATAATGCTATCTCTCCCCCCTCCCCCCACTCCACGACAGGCCCTGGTGTGTGATGTTCCCCTTCCTGTGTCCAAGTGATCTCATTGTTCAATTCCCACTTATGAGTGAGAACACTTGGTGTTTGGTTTTTTGTCCTTGTGACAGTTTGCTGAGAATAATGGTTTCCAGCTGCATCCATGTCCCTGCAAAGGACATGAACTCATCCTTTTTTATGGCTGCATAGTATTTCATGGTATATATATATGTCACATTTGCTTGATCCAGTCTATCATTGATGGATATTTGGGTTGATTCCAAGTCTTTGCTATTGTGAATAGTGCCGTAATAAACATATGTGTGCATGTGTCTTTATAGCAGCATGACTTATAATCCTTTGGGTATACCCAGTAATGGGATGGCTGAGTCAAATGGTATTTCTAGTTCTAGATTCTNCTCATCCTTTTTTATGGCTGCATAGTATTTCATGGTATATATATATGTCACATTTGCTTGATCCAGTCTATCATTGATGGATATTTGGGTTGATTCCAAGTCTTTGCTATTGTGAATAGTGCCGTAATAAACATATGTGTGCATGTGTCTTTATAGCAGCATGACTTATAATCCTTTGGGTATACCCAGTAATGGGATGGCTGAGTCAAATGGTATTTCTAGTTCTAGATTCTTGAGGAATCGCCACACTGTCTTCCACAATGGTTGAACTAGTTTGTAGTCCCACCAACAGTGTGAAAGTGTTCCTATTTCTCCACATCCTCTCCAGCACCTGTTGTTTCCTGACTTTTAATGATCACCATTCTAACTGGTGTGAGATGGTATCTCATTGTGGTTTTGATTTGCATTTCTCTGATGGCCAGTGCTGATGAGCATTTTCATGTGTCTGTTGGCTGCAAAAATGTCTTCTTTTGAGAAGTGCCTGATTGTTGTACCTGAAAGTGACAGGGAGAATGGAACAAGTTGAAAAACACTCTTCAGGATATTATCCAGAGAATTTCCCCAACCTAGCGAGGCAGGCCAACATTCAAATTCAGGAAATACAGAGAACACCACAAAGATACTCCTCGAGAAGAGCAACTCCAAGACACATAATTGTCAGATTCACCAAAGTTGAAATGAAGGAAAAAATGTTAAGGGCAGCCAGAGAGAAAAGTCGGGCTACCCACAAAGGGAAGTCCATCAGACTAACAGCGGATCTCTTGGCAGAAACTCTACAAGCCAGAAAAAAGTGGGGACCAATATTCAACATTCTTAATGTTCTACTTTTTAAAGAATCACTGGATTAGGAGATAACTTGACACTACTGAAAATGCCTTTACCATCAGATATTCAAAACAAAAACCTATACTCTTGCAGACTAGTCCATATTCCTGAGGTTAACATCAGTGTATAAACAGTTATTTAGCCTGATGACTTTGACATTCTCAATGCCCTGTGTTTACATGAGAGGCCCTTTCTTCCCTTCCCACCCTCTGCCCTCTCATATTATGTGTTCATTAGCAGAGGGTACAGCAACTTCTTCCCCAATACATTTATATCTGGTACTGACTTGAACTGAAAAATGTTTAGCAGGAAGCTGAATTCCTCTAAGAAACATTTAGGAACTTTCTATTCAAGAAATTTTCTCTAACCCTTCTCCATTGTTTTGAAATAGATGGGCTTTTTTCAGTCTTCAAGGATTCTCTAAGATAACAGAATATGGTCTCTTCCTGATAATTTCCATACATCTTGCATTTTAATGTACTCTTCAATTATTTTCTGTTGGCTTGACTTTTTATATTCTCCATCTAGACAGCAAATTTCTACTATATCTAATTACAAATAACCTTTCTCATAAGAAAAAAGGAGAGAAAAACAATGAAAAGTTTCTACAATTTCACAGTCATGTTTTATGAGTGCTGCCTCCCTCTCTCTAGGGAGTAGGAAAAACATATATTTTCTTTGTCCTGTGGATGTAACTGAAGAGTATTTACTGGAACCCAGTTTTGCTTTGCTACTTACGTTGTCAGTTTTAAAATTCAAAATCATTCAACCTAGGGCCTATATAATACACTGGAATTATATTACTTTAAAGCACAAAGTGATTTTAAGGTCTTGTAGTATTACCCAGCTTTTTCCTTTATATATGTAGAATCGATTCTTTGAGAAGTTAGCACAAAGTCACAAACTTTGATTTTAGTTGAATATTGATTTAGCATAAAAATGATAAGAATAGAATATCTCCTTCTGAAACTTATAAATAACTCTTTCCTACTTAACCAGTACATTCACAGCAATCTGTAAAATACTATCTTGACTCAGATAACACATAGTAGGTATGTTTAGACTATAAAATTAGCAGTGTGAACAGCCTTCAGATCATAAAATTAGCAGTTCAGCATTAACCAAATGATGTACATATCCACGACTATATACATGGTATATGTTCTAGAAGAACTGGGCGCTTCAGTTGAATCTTTAGACTTCTCTATCCCAGAGTTATTAAGTCTCAGTATCTTTTAGGACTTGGCCCATTTATTTCCTTCTCTTAATCACTGAATGAATGCATTTGTCAGCTATATATCAGACATAGTATAAGTCCTAAAGTCAAAACAGTGTATGTATTAGACACAAATCAGTCCCTCTTGGAGTTTACATTATGGCAACATCCTTAGATAGTAAAAACTCAGTGAAATATTTAGCGGAAATGTGATTAGTGCTCAGAAAGAAAAGTGCTTCAAGAAAATGTAGTAGGAGAACCTGACCTGTTGGTAGTGTCATACAAAGTTCCTTTGAGGAAGTGCTGGGAAAGGGCTGGAGATGGGGAGTGGGAGAAGCACAGGTGGAGAGAGGTATTTGTAGGAAGTCTCTGTGTGGAGATGGAACAAAGTTCAGGAACCAAGAGAGGCCAAGACATCCTGACATATAAAAAGCAGAGGGTTGCATAGAGTAGTAGCATGAGACCAAAGTTGATAGGGAGCAAACTGCTGCTCAACTACAATAGGTTTCTGTTATGTGTAATTTGAATAAACATTTTATTTTATTTATTTTATTTTTTATTTTTTAATTTTTTGAGACTGGGTCTCACTCTGTTGCCCAAGCTGGAATGAGGTGATGTGATCATAGCTCACTGCAACCTCTGCCTCTTGGCCTCAAGGGATCCTCTCACCTTAGCCTCCTGAGTAGCTGAGACCACAGGCAGTTGTCACTATGCCTGTTTTTTTTGTTGTTGTTGTTATTTTTTTGTAGAGATGGGGTTTTCTATGTTGCCCAGGCAGGTACTGAACTCCACCACCCAAGCAATCCATCTGCCTCAGCCTCCCAAATTGCTGGGGATTACAGGCATCAGCCACCTCACCCAGCCTATTTTTTAATTAAAAACATTTTTTTTTTTTTTTTTTTTGAGGCAGAGTCCCTCTCTGTAGCCCAGGCTGGGGAGCAGTGGTGCAATCATGGCTCTCTGAAGCCTCAACCTCTTGGGCTCAGTGGATCCTCCCACCCCAGCTTCTCCAGTAGCTGGGATTACAGGTGCATGCCACCACACCCCCAGCTAATTGAATAAATACTTTATTAATGAGCTTCTATGGTTCATCGGAGACCACTCATCATTGTTATTAGGAAACAAACTTTTTACATGTTTGAATGTCATAGCCTCACTATACTCAGTCCTTGATTTTTCACTATATTTCACTAAACTGTGTTTGCCACACTTTTACTTCAAATAATTGAAGTCTGAATTATGATAAGGATTCACTAAATGATGAGATTGTATTGTTGTAAGTAGAAGAAAAATTTTATTTACTATCATAGTTATGAGATCTTTGATTCCTAAATCTCTGGTGCTAAATCAATGTTTTATTACATTCTATAGATTTTTAGAGGATTAGAAGTCTTTATGGCTCAAATACTCATAATTTTGATTGATTTTTTTCAAAGTGCAATTTAATTCATCTCAAAGTGATCATTCTCTTGGACTAGTAATACTTTAATCAATCACATGGCTGTTCAATGACATTTTCATTTCCTGTTAGCTCAATTGTTGTCAATTCTACAAATTGAATTTGATATTTTCCTTGAATTTTCAAGATATATAAATAATTCATATATAATACAGTCTGTAAAATCTGTAAGAACCTTGGAGTCAAATACTTTCCTGTACATATAGGTGTATAATTAGTTTATTTTACTCCTTTATACATACCAAATTTAAGTGTAACCTTAGGCATTGAAATATTTCCTGTTTACCACAGTTTATTTTTCTGAGTTTTAGGGAAAAAGGACTCTTGGAATTGTATTCCTCTTACCTGCATTTGCCTTGATAATGTGCCTAGAAATTTAGGTCAAATAGGATTTTTTTCCCTAACCAAAGTGTTCTGAACTTGATAAAATTTGAAAATCTCAGACACAATTTGAAAGTTGAAGTGAACAGTTTATCCAGGGAAAAAGACATACACGCATACCTATGCATACACACACACATGCTCACACACACACACACACATGTGCATGTGAGAGACAGAAAGAGGGAGAGAGGGAGAAAATATCTGAGGTATCCAGAATGGGTGAAGAGATGGTGATGGTTGTTTGGGGAACTTGCAAAGGAGTTTTAAAAAATGACATAATCATGTTTTTCTTATACCCTCTTCTTATATTGTGGAATAACTTATTGTTCCTAATTCTGTTTATCAAGAAGAGTGGGCTCTGATTACCAGTGCTTATAAGGCAATGGGAGAGTGATCTCAATCATAAAGGATTTTGGCAATGGAGAAACTATGTTGGAATGTGTAGTTATGTGCTGTAGTCATTCTAAAACCTCATCCATGTTTTTGTTTTAAAACTGTCTACAGTTTGCTTTGATCATGTTGACATTTTACATTTGAAGTCTAAAGATTTTAGAACAGTTTGTGAAGAAGACAAGTGTGTTCTTTTGTGAATTATTAGCATGTGGACAGGATGAATATGATGAATCACATTGAAGTCACTGATGTCACATGGGGCCATGCTTTCCTTCACTTTGAAAATGTGCTCTGGTACCATATAGTTAGGCTAACTTTCACCACTCCTAGAAAGAAGAGTATTTTGTTTTTGTTTTTGTTTCTCTGTGGTTGACTTAGCCTCAGTGAGTTGTTGTGGGGGCAGCATTCTATCCTAGTTTATTCTGATTTGAATTCCAAATTGACCGAACAAACCTCACATTAACAGGTTGGCATTGTTCTGTGGCCATAATACAATGATTGTTAGAGAAGTGTGGCTTCAAAGTCCACCCAGGGTGTCAGATCGTAAATGGGCCTTTTGTTGGCTTTGGGGGTTGAATCATTTTTCTTTGTCTTGCTGATTTTGAGATTGTTGGATAGAAATTTAACTTTTCCTCTTTTTGTTTTGGCAAGAGATTAAAAAATCTCAATAATGTTTCTTAAAAGGCTTCATTGACTTTCATAAAACGTTGTTTCTGAATCAACTTTTATCTTCTGAAAACCTTTGGGCAGGACAAACTGGGCATTTACATGGCATTTTGCAACAATTAGAAAGTTCACTGGTTGGGGCTGATCCTTGGTCACTGAGTTTAAAAAGATTGGATGTTGTCATGTCAATTGATTGTGTGATTGTTTAAACCTCACTCATAAAGGATTTTAGCTGAAGAGGCTTTGTCTAGGGCAGCCCTGAGAGACCCAGCTGCATCTGCCCCTGGAGTGAATGCCTTTGTGTAAATGGTCAGCCTAGCTCTGATATTTGATCATGTGCTATTTGTATCCCAACCTATTTCTACATCAGTAGAGTGGGCATATAATGCTGGGCTTTGTAATCTGTTTGAGAAAATGCATGAATGTGTAGAGGTTCCCCCTATACTGTCACCTTTGGATGATTAAGTCTAGTGGAAAGAAATTTTGTGTGATTAATTAAAAACACAGAATGACTGATTCGTACCAAATGGAGTTAGGGATATGACTTTGTTTCTCGTGCTGCAATTCCCTGTTACCAAGGTGAGCTATATTACTTCACTGCTTTGATTGATCAGATTAGCTAGAATGTTTACAAGCTCTTTACTTAATTTCCAAGGACTATTTCATCAGGCTTCAGCCACTGAAAAGGGAGAGAAAACATTTTTTATCGTTAGAGACTTTAACAGAGTAAAGAAACTCATGCAAAGCCAGCAACACACATATACGTATGCACACACATATCTGTTGCTGTAAACAATAATATGAAAGTAGAAAGTTAAACAGGTAATATTATTTCCTGATCTAGCAGCAGGAAATGCACTTATCTCCAGGGTCTTTTTGTTTTAAATCATAATCTTAGAAAGTCACAATCAGTTCTTACATTATAAAGAACAATGTTTCTTAATAGAAATATAATTGGCATTTGTGACAAGAAAGTTCTTTGTTGTTCTCTGTTGTATGTGACCTTCCCAATGTTGCACCATGTTTAGTATACCTGGCCCCTGTAACATCTCATTGTTATGACATTTGCACCTCCTTTTCACCCCAATCTCCCAGATTTCCAAATGATTCTGACAAGCTATTAAGTGGTACCAGACCAAGCAGACTGAAAACAATGGTAAGGTACTATGGAATAAAATATTTTTTAAAATATGAAAGCATAGCCACAATCCATAGTTTATCATATTTTATAAAGTTTAAAACATGAAAAGAAAGATTCAACCCTAAACTTACATGATAATTACAGATAACTCCTTAGTTTTAAAATATTATACCAAGAGAGTTTTAATTTTTAAAAATCAGTTATTTGTAACTTTATGCACACTTTCCCATAGAAATGGTTAGGCCATATTACTAATATTTATTTAACAAATTGTAGACATTTTTTTAATATAAAGGTCACAGGCCCGATGCTGAACAGAGGTACTATCGAGGAAAGATGCACCACAGAATTGACCTTGCCAAGGTCCAAAATCTGTGTCTTGTCCTTGGCCTGTGATTGGGATGGACAAACTCACTGACTGAGATGTGATAAGAATATCAATCAATGTGTATATTTGGGGTGTGTAAGTACATGCTCACATCCTCTATCCAAGTTGCTGAGTCACAATATCAAAGAGCCTTAGGAGTTGTGTTAGTAATCACATGGTTGCCCGGTGAATGAAGGGAGATTACAGGTCTAGAGGGCTAGTTTATTTAGGCCATGAGGATCCCATGGCAAATGTCTTTCTTTCATGACGGAAATGCTCATGTCCCCCAGATTCTAAGTCTCTCTACTTTGAACAGTAGTAAACTTCAAGAATTTACTTTCCTATACTTCTGTGTTAATTTCACTGATTAAATTGAATGTTATTTCTAGCCAAGTTTACTTCCTACATGGCAAGGAAATGATTTGTTGCTTTCTATTTGGGATTGATAGGAATTTTACCTTCAGAAAAAAAAAAAAACGCCATCCTTCTATCTCTGGAAGAAGCTCAGTCACCTCATATACTGCTGAAACCCATTATATAGTTAAAATAGCAATACTGACAGAAAATATTTATAGAGTATTTATTGTATGCCAGAAGTGAAAATAAGCATAAAGGTTGGAAAATAAGTCTTTGCTACATACCAACATTTAAAGAACCCTTGAAAGACCCCAGTGAATCAAGCATGATAAAATAAATTTACACAGTTTGCTAAAATATTTTTCATGATTTTAGGACCCTATATTGTTCTTTCTAGGTAACAAAAACAAGGTACTCCCATAAACATTTGGTCATACTTATGTCTTAGCCTCATTTTTTCTTCCACTGAATCATTCCTTCCTCTGTTAGGCACTAAGCAAGCAGTCTCCAAGCACTAAACATCATTCGCCTCATTTCGGACATGTCCTGTGACAAATTACAGACTTTTCAGACATTAAAAATACACCGATCAAGAGAAGTTGTAAGACATAGAAGGAAAATTAATCCACACCCTTCTTAGGAAGGAAAGAAGAAACTACTTTACAGAGTAAGCTTGGAACTGAACGAACTCTGGAGTCTTAAAGTACCTGCCAGTTTCACATGCCTTCTGAAATAAGTGCACTATGGTACATATTGCAGGCTGCCCACTCATGTTCTATTGTGGGCATTGTGGGCCGGTCATTGTGGGGTAGTCGTAGAATGTGTGTGTTGCTTCTTCCGGCTCCAAAAGTAGGCTTATTGATTCTTGTCCCATCTTACTCTCCAAAATAATTTGTTTGGTTACGTAATTCATGCCTAAGTGATTCAGTTGATGGTATCTCCTTTGTTAGCTAATGTGACTTGTTCGGCAGTGTGTCTAAGCTTGTCCAAGCTATGTGAAACTCAGTATATTAGTATTCTATGGCTGTTGTAACAAATTACCATAATTTAATGTCTTACAAGTATTAATTTTATTATCTTACAGTAGTTCTGTAGTTCAGATGCCTGACACCCATCTCACTGGGCCAAGATCAAGATGTCTGCAGGGCTGCATTTCTATCTAGAGGTTCAGTTTTCTTGCCTTTTCCAGCTTCTAAAGGCTGATCACATTCCTAGGCTTGTGATTCCTTTCATCAATCTTCAAAGCCATAAATATTGCATCTCTTTGACCAGTTTTATTTGGTCACATCTCCCTTTGATTACAGCTGGGAAAGGTTCTCTGCTCTTAAGGACCCATGCAATTAGGTAGGGCCCATTTGAATCATCCAGGATAGATTTTCCATTTCAACATCCTTAACCGTAATCACATCTGCAAATTTTCTCTCCTATGTAGGGTAATATATTCACGGTTTCTAAAGGTTAGAACATGGTCTGAATGCTTATGTCATCTCCAAAATTCATACATTGAAAACCTAATGCTCAAGACAATGTGTTAGGAAGTGGGGCCTTTGAGAGGTGATTAGTGAGACCCTCATGAATACGACTAGTGTCTGCCCTTATAAAAGTTGCCCTCAAATTTTCCCTTGTCTCTTTCACCATATGAGGACACAGTGAAAAGAGAGCTGTGTATTAACCAGGAAACAGGTTCTCACCAGACACCAAAGCATCCAGAATTTCGATCTTGGACTTCTCAGCATCTAGAACCATGAGAAATAAATTCCATGTGTGCATAAGCCACCCAATCTATGAAATTTTGTAATATCAGCTTGAGGGATTAAGACAAACAAGAGCATATTTAAGGGGGGTTCTTTATTCTACCAATTATGCCTAGATTTTTGTTCGACAGGCAGAGAAACTGACTTTTCTGGACAGTTTTATTAGTAAACATTAGACCTGAGCCTACTATGAAGATACTGCTATCTGAAGAAAACCCAACTTGAGTATAATTCACCATGAGAGAGATGCAGAGCTAGGACAAAAAGAAGAGAAATTATATGAGATCTATTTAAGTGTATACCCTGTCTGTCTTTAGACTTTCAGTGATGTGAGTCCACACTTTTCCATTAGGTAGTTTTACTTGAATTTTTTTTTTTTTTTTAATTTTTTTTGAGACAGGGTATTGCTCTGTCACCCAGGCTGGAGTGCAGTGGTGTGATCTCGGCTCACTGCACCCTCTGCCTCCTGGGTTCAAGCGATTCTTCTACCTCAGCCTCCCTAGTAGCTGGGATTGTAGGCACGCACATCCACAACTGGCTAATTTTTGTATTTTTAGTAGAGATGGGGTTTCACCGTGTTGGCCAGGCTGGTCTTGAACTCCTGGACTCCAGTGATCTGCCTGCCTCAGCCTCCCAAAGTGCTGGGATTGCAGGTGTCAGCCACCGCACTGGCCTTGAATTTTTAAATCGTTTTCACCTGAAGAATCGTAAAACATACATACTCCAAGTGTTTTATTTTAGTATGTTATACCATGATTTTGAAACATATAGAGAATAAGTTAGTTCAACTATCTAGCAACAAATTAAGGATTGTCACAAAGCAAACCCAAAGAATAAGGCACTGTTGCATGAGAAGCACATCACCATTGAACTGGCTTAGTAGAAACTTTCCTAGGAAGAACGCTCCTAGACTGAATATGGGCAGCCTGAACCCAATCAAACCCTCCCTTTTGGGTCCAATGAGACTATTTCTATCTTATTACAGAAAAGGGCATGCAATCAGCAATTCCATCCTTGCAGGTAATCTCTGCATTTTGTTACTTCCAAGTCTAAGAAATCCAACTAACACTCACCAGGGCTTTTCATGTTGGTTGAAATTTGTTCTTGGGCCACATTCAGTGTTCACATTTCTGTATTTCAAATAGTCACTGTCTTTTTTTTTTTTTTTTTTTTTT
>NW_016827312.1:29551-31041 GCF_001698545.2 Rhinopithecus bieti
TTTTTTTTTTTTTTTTTTTTTTTTAAGAGTGGGGACACAGTTTATTTCTGTAACATAATCAACTTTACATAATGATGAATGATGGCTAATGACTATGATTGTTATTTTAAAATTGGCTTTTGAATGAGACGAAGGAGTTATAGTAAAAATATTTAGTCACACCTACCATTCTTTTTAGCTTCTCCCATTTTATTGTCTGCAATTTGAAAATTCATAAAACTATAAAATCTTTATAAATATTATATTATAGATACTTGCAGAAGAGATTAATATACAGGAATTAAGGTTGTAGATATTTTTTAAGAAACAGATTTGGATAGGAGGAGAAATAAAAGAATAAAAAGACATTGAATTCCTGGATTTAGATACGTATTAAGAGATACTTATTTCCAAGTGCAGGGAAATGGTACAAAAGGCAAAACAAATGGTTTAAATCAAAATTCTGCCTTGATCAACTCAGGTGGAATGAGGGAGTTGATTAAGTAGTACCAGTGGTGTCTGTTGTACTATATAACCTCAGATTCAGAGGGGATTCTTTTCACTCATTGAAGGAGAAAACAAGGAAAGTCCTCACTACATTCAAGAGAGAAGAAAATGAACATTAAATGCAATACACCGATGCAGACAGTTTTCTAAGAATGACAATTATGTTTCTTCTCACACAGCCATACTTAATAAGGTGAATTTAATGAAAACAATCAAATAAATGGAGTATATAGATCTTTGAAGAATATACTGCATGTACAGAACAGTATTAGTATACTTCCTTCTGATATTTCAGGTGACCAGAGAATTAGGTTTTGACACACTGAGCAAAGTGGATATTATAAAATTAGGTCAACATTGTTTAGAAAAAAATACAAAGTACTATATTTTCAAGCTAAATTCCTCCTCCTCATTATTTTGTTTTCCCTAGGGAAAACTTGTAAACCATAAAAGCTGATGATTAACAAGACAGTGTAAGGATATAATGAGAGGAAAACATTACTTAGGAGTAAAAAGGATTATTATTAACATCAGAGATCACTGGTTTTCAATGATTTTAATCAAGCTAGAAAATAGAACTGTAATCATTTATTTTAAAGAGTAGAAATGCAAGCATTTTTAGTCTTCAATAGTAAAAGTGTAGAATCATCTCCAACATATTTCAAAAAACTCACTAGTAAAATATCGCAAAAACAATCCCAGGCCTGGCACAGTGGCTCCTGCCTGTAATCCCAGCACTTTGGGAGGCGGAGGCAGCCAGACCACCAAGTTCAAGAGTTCGAGATACAGCCTGTCCAACATGGTGAAACACCGTCTTTACTAAAAATACAAAAATTAGCTGGGCATGGTGGTGGGTGCCTGTAATCTCAGCTACTCTGCAGGCTGAGGCAGGAGAATCACTTGAACACAGGAGGTGGAGGTTGCAGTGAGCCGAGATTGTGCCATTGCACACCAGCCTGGTTGACAGAGCCACACTCCGTCTTAAAACAAAACAAACCAAAAAA
>NW_016827312.1:31704-58876 GCF_001698545.2 Rhinopithecus bieti
AAAAAAAAAAAAAAAAAAAAACCCACAAAACAATCCCAGTAGTTTCTGTAGTTTTTGTTTCCTCATGCAAATTGTTTCTTCACCAAATATTTCCCAGTGATTTTCTGTTGACCATCGTTTAAACTTACAACTATTTTTTACTACTTATAATACTATTTCTTTCTAAGCTAGCCGAGGAGAATTTTTAAAGTTATCAGAAGTTCTGCTGGGAGGTTTCAAACAAAATCTTCAAAAGTCTTAAGTCATATAATATGTTAAAAGATAAACTTAGGCACATTACAAATTTGACAGTTTATTTGAGCACTGATTCATGAATTACGCAGCTCCACACTTCAAGCAGCTGGGGACTCTGCTGAAGGAATGATGGAGGATGGCTTTCATAGGGTGAACACAGGAGCAAGATAAATATTTGATTGGTTAAACTGGGGCAGTGGTTTTATTTAGATCATTCCAGTAGAAAGTTTCTAGTTAGAGGTTACTTGGCAGTTCCTGATTGGTTTAGCTTAGTTTTCATCTTACTGTTTACACTGAGATGGGTTTTGGTTTGCTTTAGGTAGAAACCTGGAGTGCTGGAGCAGCCTCAGCCTAATAAATTATTTTAACAAATGCTTATGGTTAAACTGAGTGTCTACCCTCAATATTTGAAAATCATACTTTTTTTCCTCTTAAAAGTAAGTCACATGGTTCAGATGTGGTGGTCTTAAAATGAATATTATCAACGAAAGAATTGCAGGCCAGGCACAGTGGCTCATGCCTATAATTTCAGCACTGGAAGGCCAAGGCAGCTGGATCACTTGAGCTCAGGAGTCCGAGACCAGCCTGGACAATATAGCAAAACTCTGTCTCTACTACTACTGCTACTACTACTACTACTAGTACTAAAATTTGCCAGGCATGGTGGTATTTGTGGTCTCTGCTGCTTGGGAGGTTGAGGTGGGAGGATCACTTGAGGCAGAGGTTTGCAGTGAGCCAAATCATGCCACTGCAAGACATAAAAAAAAAAAAAAAAAAAAGGATTGCAAAGGCAGACATTTAAGCCTTGAATCTATTGCCCAGGAAGATGTATTTTCAATATTCTCTTAGAAGAATATGTTTGCTTTTAGTTAAATGTTTGAGAAAAATTCAGTACTGTTTTGATTTATCAACAATAAAGTAAAAATTGCCACTAAATTCAGTTTAAATTATACAGAAAACATAAATATCAAGTCTCCCAAGTGGAATAAATTTTATTTTATTTCTTTTTAACTTTTACTTTTAAGTTCAGGAGTACATGTGCAGGTTTATTGTACAGATAAATTTGTGTTATTGGGGTTTGTTGTACAGATGATTTCATCATTGAGATATTAAACCTGGTACCTATTAGTTGTTTTTCCTGATCTTCCTCCTCCCACACTCCACCTTCAGGTAGGCCCCAGTGTCTGTTGTTTCCCTCTATGTATCCATGTGTTTTCGTCATTTAGCCTTCACTTATAAGTGAGAACATGTAGAATTCGGTTTTTTGTTCCTGTGTTAGTTTGCTAAGGATGATGGCCTCCAGCTCCGTCCATGTTTCTGCAAAGGACATGATCATGTTCCTTTTTTATGGCTGCATAATATTCCACAGTGCATAGGTACCACATTTTCTTTATCCAGTCTACTGTTGATGGGCATTTAGGCTGATTTCATGTCTTTGCTATTATGAATAGTGGTGCAATGAACATACATGTGCATGTGTCTTTATGAAGAACAATTTATATTCCTTTAGGTATATACCCAGTGATGGGATTGCTGGGTCCCATGGCAGTTCTGTTCTGAGCTCTTTGGGGAATTGCCACACTGCTTTCTACAATGGTTGAACTAATTACATTGCCATCAACAGTATGTAAGCATTCCTTTTTCTTCATAACCAAGCCAGTGTCTGTTAGTTTTTGACTTTTTTTCTTTTCTTTTTTTCTTTTTTTTTTTTTTTAGATGGAGCCTCACTCTGTCCCCCTGGCTGGAGGGCAGTGGTGTGATCTTGGCTAACTGCAACCTCTGCCTCCCAGGTTCTAGTGATTCTCCTGTCTCAGCCTCCCAAGTAGCTGAGGTTATAGGTGCCCAGCACTTCACTCAGCTAATTTTTTTTTTTTTTTTTGTAGAGATGGGGTTTCAACATGTTGGCCAGGCTGGTCTCGAACTCCTGACCTCAAGAGATCCGCCCTCCTTGGCCTCCCGGAGTGCTGGGATTACAGGTGTGAGCCACTGTGGCGTGCCTTTTTTTGACTTTTAATAATAATCATTCTGACTGGTGTGAGATGGTATCTCATTGTAGTTTTGATTTGCATTTCTTTAATGATCAATGATGCTGAGCTTTTTTTTCATATACGTCTTGGCCACATGTATGTCTTTTTTGTAAAGGTGTGTATTCATGCCCTTTGCCCACTTTTTAATGGAGTTTTTTTTCTTGTAAATTTAAGTTTCCTATAGATGCTGAATATTAGACATTTGTCAGATGCATAGTTTGCAAAAAATTTCTCTCATTCTGTCAGTTGATACTTTCTGTTTACTCTGATGATAGAGTCTTTTGCTTTGCAGAAGCTCCTTAGTTTAATTAGACCCCATTTGTCAATTTTTGCTTTTGTTGCAGTTGCTTTTCACATCTTCATCATAAAATATTTGCTTGTTCTTATGTCCAGAACAGTATTGCCTAGGTTGTTGTCTCAAGTTTTTATAGTTTTATGTTTTACATTTAAGTCTTTAATCCATCTTGAGTTAATTTCTGTATATGGTATAAGGAAGGGGTCCAGTATCAATCTGCGTATGGCCAGCCAGTTATCTAGCACCACTTATTGAATAGGGGGTCCTTTCCCACTGCTTGTTTTTGCCAGCTTTGTTGAAGATCAGATGGTTATAGGTGTGTGACCTTATTTCTGGGCTCTATTCCATTGGTCTATGTGTTTTTTTTGTTCTAGTACCATGTCGTTTTGGTTACTGTAGCCCTGTAGTATAGACTGAAGTCAGGTAGCATGATGACTCCAGTTTTGTTCTTTTTGTTTGGGATTTCCTTGGCTATTTGGGCCCCTTTTAGGTTCCATATGAATTTTAAAATAGTTTTTTCTAGTTTTGTGAAGAATGTCATTTTGTTTGATAGAAATAACATTGCATCTATAAATTGCTTTGGTCAGTATGGCCATTTTAATTATATTGAACCTTCCTAGACATGAGCATGGAATATTTTTCCATTTGTTTGCATCATCTTTGATTTATTTGAAGAGTGTTTTGTAGTTCTCATTGTAGAGATCTTTCTCCTCCCTGGTTAACTAAGTTCCTAGGTATTTTATTCTTTTGTGACAATTGTGAATGAGATTGTGTTCCCGATCGGCTCTCAGCTTGACTGTTGTTGGGGTATAGGAATGCTAGTGATTTTTGTACATTGATTTTGAATCCTGAGACTTCACTGAAGTTGTTTATCAGCTTAAGGAGCTCATTGGCTGAAACTATGAGGTTTTCTAAATATAGAATCATGTTGTCTGCGAACAGATACAGTTTGATTTTCTTTTCTTCCTGTTTTGATGCCCTTTGTTTCTTTCTTTTCCCTGATTGCTTTGGCCAGGATTTGCAATACAATGTTGAACAGGAGTGGTGAGAGTGATCTTCCTTGTCTTACGCCAGTTTTCAAAAGGAATGTTTCTAACTTTTGCCCATTCAATATGATGTTGGCTGTGGCTTTGTCATAGATAGCTCTTATTATTTTGAGGTATGTTTCTTCAATACCTACTTTATTGAGAGTTTTTAACATGAAGCGATATTCAATGTTATCAAAAGCCTTTTCTTTATCTATTGAGATAATCATGTGTTTTTTGTCTTTTCCTCTGTTTATGTGATGAATCACGTTTATTGATTTGTGTATGCTGAGCCAACCTCGCATCCAAGGAGTAAAGCCTACTTTATCATGGTGGATAAGCTTTTTGATGTGCTGCTAGATTTTATTTGCCAGTATTTTGTTGAAGATTTTTGCATGGAGTGGGAGACTTCAACACTCCACTGACAGTATTAGACAGATTATCGAGGCAAAAAATTATCAAAGAGATTCAGGACCTGAATTCAGAATCAGATCAAATGGACCCCATAGGTATCTTCAGAACTCTCCACCCCAAAACAGCTGAATATACATTCTTCTCATTGCCACATAGCACTTATTCTAAAATTGACCATAAAATTGGACATAAAACAATCCTCAGGGAATGCAAAGAACTGATAACACCACTCTCTCAGACCACGGAGCAATAAAATTAGAAATCTAGACTAAGAAAATTGCTCAATATGGAAATTAAATAACTTACTCCTCAATGACTTTAGGGTAAATTATGAAATTAAGGTAGAAATCAAGATGTTCTTTGAAACTAATGAGTACAAAGATACAACATACTAGAATCTTTGGGACACAGCTAAGGCAGTGTTAAGAGGAAAATTTATGACACGAAACACTCACATCAAAAAGAGAAAGATCTCAATTTAGCAACCTAACATCATAACTAAAAGAACTAGAGAACAAAGAGCAAACCAACCTCAACACTAGCAGAAGACAAGAAGTAACCAAAATCAGAGCTGAACTGAGATTGAGACATAAAAAATCATTCAAAAGGTCAATGAATCCAGGAGTTGTTTTTTTTTGAAAAAAGTAATAAAATAGATGGATCGCTAGCTAGACAATAAAGAAGAAAAGAGAGAAAATCCAAACAAACACAATTAGAAATGACAAAATGGTTATTACCACTGACCCCATAGAAATACAAATAAACATCTGAGAATGTTAGGGACACCTATATGCATGCAAACCAGAAAATCTAGAAGAAATGGATAAATTCCTGGACACGCACACCCTCTCAAGACTGAACGAGGAAGAAGTTGAATCCATGAAGAGTAATGAACTCCAAAATTGAGTGAGTAAGAAATAGCCTACCAACCAAAATGCAGGGCTAGATGGATTAATAGCTAAATTCTACCCGATGTAGAAGGAAGAGCCGGTAGCATTCCTACTGAAACTATTACCAAAAATTGAGGAGGAAAGACTCCTCCCTAACTCATTCTATGAGGCCAGCATGATCCTGATGCCAAAACTTGGAAGAGACACAATAAAAATACTTTTTTCATAGGAATGCAACATGTTGATTTAGAAAAATAGAGATGTACCAGCACAATCTCTACACAGAATTTTATTAAATTTGGATAAGCTTAAAAGTCTAGGCTCAAGGAAAAAATATGTGAAAGATTCAGTTTCATCCAAATTCCTTAGAAATTTTCTTGTAAGGCAGCCGAAGGGAGATTTCTTTTAATGGGCACCCTAAAGTTTTGCTTGGCCCTTGAGTAGCAACTGGCAGAAAAGCTCGTATCTGTCAGAAGCTCCTGCTGAGCTCATAGAGACAATGATCCTTAGTGAGTGGTTTCCAATTCTTTATTGACTTTTTAGCATTTCTATTATTTCGAATGGCAGCACCAATGGAGTGAGTCAGGATAAATTTTCATATAAAATCGGTACCAGAAGAGCTAGAAATGAGTTACAAATCTGAGCAATGTGATACTTCTGAAGACTTACTATGAGAGCTCGGCTTAATGTTGAAATTCATTTCTCTGTATTCTTTTAAAAATTGCTTGTCTTTGTTCCACGATGTCTAGAACTTCAATTGGAAGACTTAAAGGCTGAAATCATTTCAAGGATCACAACTCACATGTCTAGTGGTTTATGCTAATTGCAGTCTTAGATGTTAGCTAAGACTGTGAGCTACACCTAAGTGTGATCCATTCATGCTACCTGAGTTTCTTTACAACAGAGAGAATGGGTTTTGAGGGCCAGTGTCCTGAGAGAGAGCCAGATAGAAGCTATATATGTTTTTTATAACCTGGCCTTAAAAGTTACACAGCATAACTTTCACCCTAGGTTGAAGCAGATACAAGCCTGGCCAAATTCAAGGATTAGGGAAACAGATGCCACCTCCTAATGGAGAGTGACAAGGTTTTGGAGAGTATGTGAGACCAGAAATATTACTGTGGTCATTTTGGAAAATATAATCCTTCACATCTTGCCATGAGGCAGTTCTAATTACTAATTCACTTTGTCATAGAAAGTCTAAATCTGTATTATAACAGGTACCCATTAGTCCTACTCTTTGGGACTACATAAGAGTAGTATAAATAGTGTATTGCATGACAGCTCTTTAAATACTCAAGTCTTGTGACTTTGAAGCCTTCTTTTCTTTATTTAAATATTTCAATTTCCTTTAAAAAAAAACCCTATGAATACACTCACTTATCAATATCTTCAAAATGTGATAATCCCAAGGTGAACACAGTATTCCAAAATTTCAGGTGAGGCTTTAGTAAAGAGTAAAATAAGCTGTGACCCTGCTTGCTCAGGAAGTATATCTTAGATGACATAGCCTAAAGTAACTAGCTTTTTTAGGAATGTCACATTATTATTTAAATTGTCTACATTGCTAACTGGCATTTCCTTCTGTTGTGAAAATTCTAGTTTGGATGATTTCTTCAATGTTATATCCTCTCTCTCCTTCCTTTTTTTTTTTTTTTCCTTTCTTTTCTCTGTTTCTTTCATTCTCTTTCATCTTTCTGTCTCTTTTTTATTTTTTCCTTTCTTGTTGTAAGTGAAAAAACTTTATATTTACCTATATCTAATTGTATATTGTTAAATATGGCTTATTTTTTTTCCCAGCTTGTTGGAGAGGTTTTGGAATCCTGATTAGGCTACACAATGTAGTTCTAAGTTTTAAACTTCTTATGATCTGTGAATTAGCTGGATTTTGGCAGTCAGCTCATGAAACAACTTCTCGAACATGGAGGACTTAACAATTGCATTATCTAGCAACACATTTTAGAGATAGCTTTGTTATTAATTCATTGATCATTAGAATCAGCAAATATTTCTTTGCATTTCTTTTTCTAACTCCATTTAAAATCAGACCTTTATGATTAGTCACAGACTGTTGGTGGTATATATATTTCCTGAGCTAATGGAGAAAGAATGTCCATACTCATATATTCAACCTTTTGTCATACTTGGAATAAATGTTCATTATACATCTCTTCTCTGAAAGGGTCTGTATGATGAGGAGACAAAGGTGAAGGAAATACAAATTCTAGTTTCAAAGAAATTATCATATGTAATGTTTTATAGTGAAAATATATTTGTTTATAATATATTTAATATGTACAATATCTGCCTTGTTATATAGAATTGGAAGAAAAAGTTTCCTTGAGTTTAGAATGTGAACAGCATCGTTTTCTCCCCTAAATGTTCTTCATATCAAATTTAGGACAGAATTTATGCTAATTAAGCATATTGATTTCTTTATGAAATTATAACACCTACTGTTCTACTCTCAATAAACCATTCTCTTCGGTCATATTCTTACTGAATCAGTTCTAGAACCATGGCAAATATAAAACTTCCTCTGCCTATGACCATGAAAATTAGAAATGAGAAAAGAAAAAAAAAATCTCACTTTTCTTTCATCCAAGGAGGAAAATATACAATAAAAATGGAGTTGCAGGATTAGTTTTCAATAGACATGATACACCATGAGGCAAAGCTAGCCAAACATATTTTGTGACAGCTTGCCCCAGATCACATTCAGGTTGTAGAAGTCCTTTTGAAAAGCTTGCCCATGCTTCTTTGCCTATTTGAATGAATCTTTGAATAATAAAAGTAATAATAATAACAAAAATGAAAACAACTACAACTAATACTTTAGATGTTTATACCTATTATGCAGGTATTATATAAATAATTTCTTACAACAACTTTGAAAGATTAGTACTACAGTATTATTATCCCCATTTCATAACCAATAAAACTGAGCTGTAGAAAAATGAAGCAACTTGTTCGGGGTCAAAATAGCAGAACCAGAGATTCAACTATTAATAGGTAGGATTCCATATTGTATGTTTTCTGTGCTATGTCATAAACATTCCCTTCTAAAGATGCAACTGATTTTTTAAAAGTTAACTATCTCATAATAGCACATTGGGTTATAGCAATGAATGCTTTTTCCAGCTAACTTAAGCAAAAAATAAATTTATTGAAAGGATGGGGGTAGCTTACATCTGAAAATATAGGAACTATGGTAGCTCTGGTATCTGGATTAAAAACTCATATAAGATCTTTTCTGGTCAGCACCATGGAACTGAATCTGACCAAATCCTTTTCTATATTAGCATCATTTTGCTCGAAACTCAAATTCTCAATAGGGTTTTGTTGGGCTTAGTTGGCTCATATACCCACCTTTGCTGGTTTATGGGGGAATACTGTGATTGATAACCCTGAAAAAGTTGCCAAGATTTAGGAGGTGGTAGATAATTCTCTCAAGGGAAGTAAGGATGTTATTGCCAAGAGGAGGTAGAAAGAACCCTGGGCAGCTAAAAGCAACAGACTTCCACTATAGGACCTTCTAGGATTGTTGGAGAAACTAAATGAGGTAAGAATTGTGATAAGAAGTATGTTCCAGTGTGGCTGGAGCATTGTGCTCAAAAGTAGAAGTAATTTGTATTGTTATTATTACCTTCACTTACATAAAACCCAAGTGTCAGTGCCTGTCATATCAAACATGTAACCTGAGAAAAATCAATAACAGATGGGGCTTCAGGATGGCTTATTAGAAGTAATTCATGCTCACCTCCTCTACTTAGAAGAACTAAAATAGTATATAGACAGTCATACTTCAAATACATTATCATATATTATCCAAGAGAGAATGCCGGAATTCAACAGAGAAGTGGCAAGAAAACCAAAAGCGCAGAAAGAAAAGGAAGAGAGGCAGCCAGCTTGGCTGAGATTGGCTGAGACTCAGGAGTGATTTCCCAACATGGGGAAAGGGTGAGTGAGACTTCCAGCAGCCCACATCTCCACTGTGGAATCATGCAAACCTGGCTATGAGAGAGCCCCTCAACGCCCCCAGGCCCTGAAACTAACATAGGGAGCTTCCAGAAGACCATGGGACAGAACCGCTCCAGAGAGAAAGCTCTTGCTGGTCCCACACACTTCTTGAGACCTAAATGGTTCTAATGTGCCATTTTTAAACCTAGTCCTTGCTGTTTTGGCAGACTGGGGCCCAACAGTGTTAGGACTGTAATGTTATGGAAATTCAGGCTGTTGCTGCAAAAACTGCAGTGTGAGCTTGGAGCACTCCCACAGCTGGGGCTGAGAACCAAGTAAGACATGGACTACAGCTGCCAGTGCCAGGAAGTGAGCACTGCCGGTGTGGAGACTGGGATGCAAGCAGGATACATGTTGCTGCTGGTACTGGTTCATGAGCTGGGCAGAGGCTCCTGCAGTCAGGGCTAGGGTAAAAGCTAGGCTTGAGTGACCATTTTCAAGGGTTGGGGTCAAGTGCCCCAAGGGCTGAGGAATGAGAGGGATGCACAATTCCCACCAGCTTGCCCAGACTGTGGCCACTGAGGGTGGTCCTATCCTTTTCAGTATTGGGGCCTCAACATGACTATTACCACATGGGGCACGGAAATCACCCCACCCCTTCTCACCATGGCTTGTGACTGCTCTCACCATTGGGAGGCTTAAGCCCAAACCCACGCAGTCTTGCTTCCTTCCTGTCTCCAAAGACAGAACACGTAATCTGGGGTCCTAGGAATTGCCCAACCCTATCCACCATTTGGGCACCTGAGCACACTTCACAGGGGCATGAGGTTGAACCTAAACTCCCATCTGCTACCCTCAGCTACAAGTGTCACCTGTGGGCCTGGAAACTGACCTGGCCAGCTCATTGCAGCCACTGCCAACATCAACACACACCACTTGGGACATAGATAATCATCTCACCACTGCTACTGCCAATGCCTGTGTCACGTCAGCTGCCCGGGAACCAAAGAATCATCAAGTTGCGTTGTTCATTATGCTACTACCAGCATCTGAACAAGATACCTGGAGGCCCAAGAATTAGCCTGCCAGTAACCACCAAAATAAATGTCAGCATACATTGCCCTGGGGCACAAAAATAGGCACATTCAGCCTAGTACTGCCAACTCTGAAGCCTACAGACTGGTTATCAGCACAACTTTACCACAAATCCCACTAATAATCACAACCTAATCCACTGATGAAACCACAAAAAACAATAACACCATTTATAGGCTCCCCCCCCCAAAAAAAATCAGAGGCAACACTCAGAATCAAAACCAAAGTTCCCCACCCAACCAACACTGTAGATGAATCTTCAGGAAAAAGTCCTCCCCTATGAAAATGAATCCAAAAGTAGGAAGAAATGATGGTTACACCAGATGTGCGAATATTAACATAAAGACATAGAAAACATGAAAAAGCCAGAAAAAATGACACTTCCAAAAGAACACAATAATTCTCCAGCAATATGTCTTAATCAAGAAGAAATTTTCAAAATCCCATATGAAGACTTCAAAATAATGATTTTAAAAAACTTCAGTGAAATACAAGAGAATTATAAAAATCAATGCAAAGAAATTAGGAATAAAAAACCAATTCAGGATATGAATGAGAAGTTTACCAAAGATATTTTTTGAATAATCAAATAGAAATTCTGCAACTGAAGAATTCATTAAAGGAAATACAAAATACTTTTGAAAGTTTCAACAGCAGAGTAGATCAAGCAGAATAAAAAAAATCTCAGAACTTGTAATCTAGTCAGAAAAAATAAAGAACAAACAATAAAAACATAATGAAAGCAAAGCCTTTGTGACTGTTGGAACAACATAAAGTGACCAAATATTTGAATTATTGATATCCTTGAGGGCAAAGAGAGGAAGAAAGAATTAAAAAACCTATTTAATGAATCAATAGATAAGACCTTCCCAAATCTAGCAAGTGATTTACACATTCAGATACAGGAGACTGAACAATCCATAGGCAGATACAATGCAAAAAACTCCTATCAATAGCAAAATATATTCAGTCAGATTGTATCAAGCAAAAGATGAAGAGCGAATCCTAAGAACAGGGGAAAAGCTTCTGGTCACCAACAAAAGAAACCCCATCAGACTAACAGTGAATTTCTCAATAAAAATGTTATAGGCCAGAGGAAAATGGGATGATAATTTCAAAGTATTGAAAGGAAAAAGCCTGACAAGAATACTATAACCTGCAAAATTATCCTTCATAAATGAAGGAGAAATAAAGTTTTTCCCAGACATAAATGTTGAGATAATTCATTACCACTGTACAGTTCCTATGAGAAATGCTAAAGGTTGTCCTAAACATGGCAGCAAAAGGACAACATTTATTATCATGAAAATAACGTGAAAGTATAAAATGCATTGGTGAAGCAATCACACAAAGTAGGAAGAGAAAGTACTCAAATGGAGCCACTGCAGAAATCCACAGACCACAATGTCAAACAAAAAGTAAAAGAAAGTAACAGAATATATGAAATTACCAGTAAACAATGAACAATATGACAAAAATAAAGCCTCAAATATCAATAATAATCTTGAATATAAATGGATTAAATTCTCGACTTAAAAGATATAGAATAGCTGAATGGATTTTTTAAAAAAATAGTCCTACTATACGCCAGTTACAAGAAACTTAGCTTAGCGGTAGAGAAATTTATAAACTGAAACTAAAGGACTGGAAAAAGAAACTTAATGCAAATGGAAACCAAAAGCAAGTGAAAGTAGCTATGCCTGTCTAAGATAAAATGGACATTGAGTCAAAAACAGTAAAAAAAAAAAAAAAAAAAAAAGACAAGGAACATAATTATATAATAATAAAGGGATCAATCCTGCAAGACAATATAGCAATTTAAAATGTATATGTATCCAGCACTGGATCACCCAGATTCTTAAAGCAGGTATTACTAGCTCTAAAGAGAGAAATAGTCTTCCATGCAATAATACTGGGAGACTTATGAACACCCCACTCTCAGTGTTAGACAGATCATCTAGACAGAAAATCAACAAAGATTGAATTGAAACTGGACTTTAGATGAAACAAACCTAACAGACATTTACTGAACATTCTGACAACTCCAGAATATACCTTGTTTTCATCAGTACATGTACTATTCTCCAGGATAGACCATATGTTTGGCCACAAAACAAATTCCAAAAATTTGTTAAAAATCGAAATCATATCAAGTATCTTCTAAGATCACAATGAAATAAAAATAGAAATTAATACCAAGAGGAACACTGGAAACTACACAAACACATGGAAATTAAACAACATGCTCCTGAATGACCACTGGGTAAATGAGGAAATTATGATGGAACTATAACAATTTTTGAAATAAAAGAAAATGGAAACACAATATACCAAAACCTGGATACAGCAAAAGCAGTTCTAAGAGGAAAGTTTGCAGCCTGGAAGCATACAATGTAGCAAGACTGAATCAAGAAGGAATGGAAAATCTGAACAGACTAATAACAAGTAACAATATTAAATCAACAATAAAAAGGCTCCTGACAAAGAAAAACCTAGGACTTGATGAATTCACAGTTGAATTTAAGCAAACATACAAAAAAGAACTAATAGCAATCCTTCTGAAACTGTCTGAAAAATCAAAGAGGAGAGAGTTCTCCCTACCTCATTTTATGAGGTCAGCATAACTCTGATACCAAAACCAGACAAGGACACATTAAAAAAGAAAACTACAGGCCAATATTCCTGTTGAAATAGACACAAAAATCCTCAACAAAATATCAGCAAACCAAATCCAACATCAAAAATATAATACAAACCAACAAGTGGGATTTATCCCACGGACGCAAAGATGGTTCAACATACCCACATCAACAAATATAATGTATCACGTCAGCAGAATGAAAAACAAAAATCATCTGATTACCTCAATAGATGAAAAAAGCATCTGATAGAATTCGAATCCCTTCATGACAAAAACTCTCAACAAAATAGGAAGGAAATGTACCTCAAAACAGTAAAGGCCAAATATGACAAGCTCATAGCCAATATCATGGTGAATGGGAAAACATTGAAAGCCTTTCCTCTAAGAAGTGGAACAAGAGAAGAACATTCACTTTCACCAATTCTATTAGGCATAGTACTGGAAGTACTGGAAACCAGAGCAATCAGACAATAGAAAGCAATAAAAAATACTCAAATTGTGGAAGAGTAAGTCAAATCATCTCTCTTTGCAGATGACATGATCTTATATTTAGAGAAAGTTAAAGACTCCACAGAAAAATCTCTTAGATTTGGTAAATGAATTCAGTAAAGTTTCAGGGTACAAAAGCAGCATGCAAAGATCAGCAATATTTCTGTACACTAATAATGATCTAGCCAAGGAGGAAATCAAAGAGGCAATCACGTTTACAATTGCTACAAACAAACAAACAAACCTAGGAATAAATCAAGGAGGATTTTTAGCCAAGGAGGTGAAAGATCTCTATAAGAAAAACAAAAAAATTATAATAAAAGAAATTGAAGAGACAGAAAACAAATGGAAAAGTATCCTATGCTCATGGATTAGACAAATTAATATTGTTAAAATGACCATGCTGCTCAAAGCAGTCTACAGATGCAGTGCAATCCTCATCAAAATACCATTACAATTCTTCATAAAATTAGAAACAACAATCCTAAAATTTATATGGTATCAAAAAAAGAACCTGGATAGCCAAAACCATTCTGAATATAAAGAACCAAGCTGGAGGCATGACCTCAAAATATATTAAAGGCTGTAGTAACCAAAACAACATGATTCTGGTATAAAAATAGACACATAGACCAATGAAATAGAATAGAGAACCTAGAAATAAAACCACAGAATTACAGCCAAGTAATCTTAAAGTAGGCCAACAAGAAGTTTCTTAGGGCAAAGGACACTCTCTTCAGTAAATGGTGCTGGGGAAATTAGATAACCACACACAGAAGAATGATCTTGGACCCCTGTCTCTCACCCTAGATAAAAATCACTCAAAATAGATCAAAGACTTAATCGTAAGACCCAAAACTGCATAAATACTAAAGGAAAACCTAGGGAAGTCTTTCCTGGATGTTGGTCTAGGCAAAAAATGTATAATTAAGACCTTGAAAGCACAGGCAACAAAAAGAAAGATAGACAGATGGGACTTAATTAAATTAAAAAACTTCTGTAAATGCTCTATATCCCTAATCATCAGAGAAATATGAAACCACAATGAGATATCATCTTACCCCAATCAGAATGGCTGTTACTAGAAAAACAGAAAATAATAGATGCTGACAAGGATGTGCAGCAAAGGGAACTTTTATACACCACTGATGAGAACGTAAAGTAGAGCCACTATGCAAAAATGGTATTGGGATTTCTCAAAAAGCTAAATATAGAATTACTGTTCAAGCCAACAACCCTACTACTGGCATCTTCTCAAAGGAAAGGAAATCAATATATCAAAGGGATACCCGCATTTGCATGTTTATCACGGCACTATTCACAATTGCAAAGACATGGAATCAACCTAAGTGTTCACTACAGATGAATGGAAAAAGAAAATATGGTATATATACACAGAGGAATACTATTCAGCTATAAAAAATAAAATTATGTCATTTGCAGAAACATGGAATGGAACTAGAGAACATGATCTTCAGTGAAATAAGCCAGACACAAAAAGACAAATATGACATGCTCTCACTTATACGTGGAGTTACAGAATTTTGATCACATGGAAGTAGAGAGTGGAAAGACAGATAACAGAGACTTGGAGAAGTGAGTGGGGAGGATGGGTGAGGATAAAGAGAAGTGGGTAAAAGGGTACAAACACACAGAATGATAGAAGAAATAAACTCAATGTTTGATAGCAAAGTGAAATGACTATACAGTAAAAATATATTGTGCTCAGGTGATGGACACCCTAAATAACCATGTCTCTAGGAAAAAAAAAAAAAAGAGAGCTAAGTAACCTGACTTGATCACTGCACATTATATACACATAACAAAATTTCACATGGCTGAGTCTGGTGGCTCACACCTGTAATTCCAGCATTTTGCGAGGCTGAGGTGGGAGGAATGCTTGAGCCCAGGAGGTTGAGACTAGCCTGGGCAACATAGTGGGATCCCATCTCTGCAAAAAAAATTCAAAGATAAAAATTAGCCAAGTGTAGTGGCATGTGCCTGTAGTCCCAACTACTCCAGAGGCTGAGTAGAGAATCACTTGAATCTAGGAGGTCAAGGCTGCAGTGAGCTATGATTGTGCCACTATATTCGAGCCTGGGAAATGGAGGAAAACCATGTCTCCAGAAAAAAAAAAAAAATCACATGTGCCCCATAAATTTGTACAAATAAAAAATAAATAATCATTAATGAGTTTTTTATTTTTTGAGATAAAGATTTACCACAAAAAAGGCTGATGCTTAAATTCTTGCACAGTCATTGTCAGGCAGGAAGTCAACCAACTGAGCACTGGAAATGCAGAAACACCAACGATTATCTGTCTCTCTTATTCCTTCCTAAGCCCATGCCTAGATTAGGATGAGCTTGAGACACCCAAACAGGACAGTAGCCAGTTCACTGGCTGATGCTCAAAGTTACATGAAAGTTTAATTCAGAGCTCCATTTCAAACAACTACAGCTGTCAGGAAAGGGTAAATGATCATGAAGCCAACAGAAATAATGACTTGAATTGGAAATGGAGAGGGCATACTTGATCTAAAGAGGGCACCTGTTACTCCATTCCAGCCAATGTGATAAGGACGAGAAATACAGGACCAGAGTTGTCAGATCACTTAAGTTGAGAAGTACTAGACATCATAGTTTTAGGTGAAGTTAGTTGGGAGTGAATTTAAAAAGTTTAAAAACTACTTGGTGATCTAACACTGTGCAGGCCAAATAAAACTCATTTGTTGGTTAAATTTGTCCCATGGGCAATCTGTTTGCCATCCCAGCTCCAAGAGGCCATCATCCCACAACTTCATTGCCAGTAAGCAAGTTCACTTTGTTCCTACTTCTGTACTCCAGGGGTTGCTGCTATTGTCGACATTGTTTTCTGATTCATGCTACCATTTACTGCTGTTCATTTTGCCATAAATTTTGAGAGGTGTGCAGGAGAAGTTAAGAGTAGAATTGAGAAGCATTTTTTCCAGATAATGACTCAGACTGCTGTACTTATTTCCCAGGCTCAAGACTATCAAGCTAACCAACCTCCATAAAAGCAGCCTGAACAGGATAGCTACACGTGGTTTTGGTAGGAGGAGAAAACAAGATTACTCTTCAAAAATCTTTTCAAATGTTCACTATACAAAATACTTATGGAATTATCACTAAATATCACTGTTATGTCCAAAGTTTTCTGTTGTAAATCCCTCCCCCCCTCCCTTCTTCCTTTCCTCCCTTCCTCTTTTCCTCCATTCCTTCGCTTCTCTATACAAAGCTATTTTGGAGTATTTTTGCCTCCCGAATGAGACCTCTGCTAGATTATTATTTGTTGGCAAACACCATAGGCTCACATTGCACTCGGTTGGCTTTTGCAAAGTTTTGGCCTTTGGGCAATTTTCCTGTAGCAGCTGGGCATTATTAAATCAGATGTCATTTTGCGGCAGAACTTTCATCTTATGTTGTAATACTCCACAACACCTAGTGTGCTACTGGGCACAGAGTAAATGTTTATTGATTGATTTATGACAGATGGCCTTATATAAACTTATTAAAGTGCTTAAAATTTACATCACTGGCCACTCTTTTGGGCTTTCAGCTGAAGATAAGTAATTATCACCAAGAAAACTGCATTATTCTATGAACTACCGTTATTGTAAGTTATAAAATAATTATAAAATAATCTGTAAAATTAAAGATGGATGTCAAAGAAACCCATTCTAGATGATGAATCCTGAAGGCAGGATCCTTAATCTCTTAATCCTTGATCTCTTAAAATTTGGTCAAGGTATTTGATCTCAACAGAGTTTCTAAGGGGCAGGAAGCTTTACAAAATTTACCAAGGTTCAGGTTACATTGCCAGTTATTTCTAGGAGAACAGTCTGAAGCCTTTGGAATAAACAAGAATGAAAGAGCAATAAAATATTTAGTAGCCTCTAGTTTGCAGTGTATGATTGAAACCTTTGAGGTTTATAACATCTCCCACTGATGTCACCTTCAGTAAACTCCACATATAAAAGCCAAGAAGAATGAATATTCCTTCTGACGTTAAATGTTTTCCTAAAGTGCTTTAAATTTTAATAATCTAAAAAAGATTCTATGAAATTTGCATAGGAGGTACATTGCAACACCTACCATTTGCTGCAATCCAATGCAAGCCAATGGTCTTAGATGGTTGAATAGTAATTATAAATCTTATGAACAATTCTATCACATCTCTATCAGTTATGGCTTGTACTCTGTTTCTTCAGCTCTCAAACTACTCACTAGAGGTTCCTTTATAACCTAGAAACAGTGACCACTGAGCTTCACTGGAGCTGAATACCTGTGTAAGACACGGATACCTTTTCAATTAATAATAGATCTCTTATCCTACACCTACAGGCTTGTTTATGGAGTCAGTGGCCACAAGTGAGATCGTCATTGGAACATCTGAGCAGAATTTGTCAGTATCGGGTTAACAAACCTTAAGCTAACTTAGAATAAGACAGGTTTCAAACATGTGTATTAATATGATATCAGGGAAGCACATTGTTGGACAGAACATGTCATAACTTGGCAAATGCTCCACCAGTGATAAAGCAAACTTTAGGACTGTAGAGTATGCTCATGATTGAATAAATGATTCTAGTGTGCAATTTGTATTTCTTTAATAATAAACATTAACTGATTGTTAAATGATCTATAGAAATAAATTAGTTAAAAGTGACAAATTGCAACCATTATTATATAATACCTTCTAATTAATAAGCCTTCTTTGGGGAATTCAAAGAAATTATATGTCATTTATGCATACTCATGAGGTTTATAGAAACATTCTATTTAATGGCAGCTACCAGTCATATGTAAACTATTAGTTCTGTTCTATATAGTTTGAACCATATAATATCAAGGTTGTGGAGAAAGAGGAATGCTTTTACACTGTTGGTGGAAATGTAAATTAGTTCAACCATTGTGGAAGACAGTGTAGCAATTCCTCAAAATTTAGAACTAGAAATACCATTTGACTCAGCAATCCCATTAGTGGGTGTATTAGTCTATTTTCACACTGCTGATAAAGACATACCCGAAACTGGGAAGAAAAATAGGTTTATTGGACTCATAGTTCCACATGGCTGGGATGGTCTCATGGATCATGGTGGAAGGTGAAAGACACTTCTTATATGGTGGTGGCAAGAGAGAATGAGAGAAAAGCCAAAGCAGAAACCCCTTATAAAACCATCAGATCTTGTGAGAGTTATTTAGTACCACAAGAATAGTAAGAGGGAAACTGCCCCCATGATTCAATTATCTCCCATCAGATCCCTCCCACAACACGTGGGAATTATGAGAGTACACTTCAAGATGAGATCTGAGTGGAGACACAGTCAAACCATGTCACTGGGTATATAACCAAAGGAATTCTATTATAAAGATGCATGCACAAGTATGTTCATTGCAGCACTATTCACAATAGCAAAGACATGGAATCAACCCAAATGTCCATCAATGGTAGATTGGATAAGGAAAATGTGATACATATACACTATGGAATACTATGCAGTCATAAAAAGGAAAGAGATCATGTCCTTTGCAGGGACATGGATGAAGCTGAAAGCTATTATCCTCAGCAAACTAACACAGGAACAGATAACCAAACACCACACATTCTCACTTATAAGTGGGAGCTGAACAATGAGAACACATGGACACAGGGAAGGAAACAACACTTACTGGGGTCTGTCAGGGGAGGGTGGGGGTGGAGAGAGCATTAGGGAAAAGAGCTAATGAATGCTAGGCTTAATACCTAGGTGATGGGTTATTAGGTGCAGCAAACCACCATGGCACATGTTTACCTATGTAACGAACATACACATCCTGCACATGTACCCTAGAACTAAGAAAACACCAATAACATAATTCAAAAATATAGTCTAATATTTGCAGTTTCAGATAGCTCAACCTAACAGTCGAGAAAGCCAAAACTCTGAATGATTAAATAATTTGTATAAGCCAACAGAGTTGGTAGTAGGAGAGCAAGCTTTGATCCAGTCTGTCTGTGTGCGAATCTGTCAGTCACTCCACTTTCAGTGTTCAGTCCTGTTCATTGTCTCAGTGACATCTCCAGCTTTGTGGCAGTTATGCTGCAGTCAAAGCAGCTTGACCTTAGAAGCACTTCCACATTTTGGTGGAACACAGCAGCAGATGATGATCACTTCATGCCTGAACTATTCCAACCTGCCTCGATCTACTTTCCTCCCTTTGAAGATCTTGTCCTTATTATATTCTGAGTGAGGATGGAAACAGTCCTCACTGACTGTGTATTCAGTAGTCTGTGCAAGAAAAAACTACATACCTTAAAAGACAAGTTCATATATGTATTTTCTAAGTCAGTAAAATTGATTTTAATTAGAGTCCTGGATATGCTTCTGAGACACTGAGCTGTTATATGATACATATATCTTCTTCCTCCATATACATGCTATTTGAAGCAGGAAACAAAAATAGCCTTGTGTCTTATTATAATTCATTTCTTCACATAACTACATGCTCCCCATAACTACATTTGTCATGGCTGGCTTCCTTGTTTGCTTCTTCGTCCCAGTAATTCAAAATATACTGCGTTAGAATAAATTAATTTGAGATTAAAATTAAAAAGAGTAAAATTGTTTTGTTTTCTTCCTAGCAGTTTCAGATATGCATGCATACAATTTTTTTTCTTTTTCTTCCTTTACTCTTCTTTTCAACTGTCTCCTTTATATGTGACTACTTCAGGGACATTTTATTTTGAACAAACAAACACAGAACTAATTTGTATGGATTAGCTTTTTCCTGATGGAGAGATGTTAGGTTATGTCAGTCATAATTTCATTTTCTAAAACAATTTCAAGATGTATCTCTGTTCTGCTTTGGCTCTGATCTGTTTCTTTCCTTTATCCCACTAAGATTTTTATCTCTTGGCTTTAATATGGAGCAAAAAATTATGTTTACATAAAGAAATCCATTTAAAATATAATATCAGGAAAAAATGGACTCCTGAATATCCTACACAGATATAAAACTTATATTAGTTTCTTCTTTTTTTTATCTAGTCCTATGTAGCTTGTATTGTGAGAAATTATTTTTTTAAAGGATATTAAATCTAGAGTTCCCAGCATAAATAGGATATGTGTTCTATTTCATGGCTGTGGAGAACATCAGATAAGTTGTCAGATGGAATGGTGATTTGATTGACATAGTTTCAAAATATGCTATAATGATAACTGATAACCTGAAATTATATGGATGTGATGTAAACTGGAAGTAATATCTACAGCTGGATTTGGCCCATGACCAAAAATAACCTTCTACCTGTTTCTGTAAATTAGCATACTCACTTGTTGATTACTGTCTATGGCAGCTTTCATGCCACAATGACAGAGTGGAGAAGTTTCAGCAGAGATTGCATGGTCTGCAAAGCTGAAAATATTTACTGTCTGGCCTGTTTATCTTCCTGACCCCAGATATATAGCATATACGTGTTTAGAAATAAGTCCTATAAAATGAATACAGGAAGAAGATGAAAATGCAGTCCTATTTTACATCTAAATTAAAAGGTGGGGAATAATCTTCTAAGAGACTTAGGCTAAATTGTCGTTCCTTTAAAGGGCTTGTAATTCAAAGAAATTCTAGAAAGCAGAGGTGAGTGAGTATGAAATGAGGATCAGTAGTATAGCTTTTCAAAACTTCATTAGATATGTAGTTGTAAGTAAATAGTTACAATTAGTGTTATACTTTAATAAAGACGAGTAAAACGTAGTCTTGTAAACTTTGGTGGTAAAGTTGCAATTGAGCTGGCTAATGTAAAACTCTAATTACTGTCTACCATTTCTGACACCAAAGAACTAAAATACTTTGTTTGTTTTTTTCTAAGCCTCTGGGGAAGTTGGAACTTGTTATAGTCATGATAGGCAAGATATGGCACAGTAATAAAACAATCCCCAAATACCAGTGGCAGAAAAACAAGGGTTTAAGTTTTGTTCGTGCAATGTGTACTGCATGTCTGGTGACCCTCCAGGCAGCTATCCTCTGTGTGATGGCTCAGCTTTGCCTCTTCACATCAGGACATGCTTCCATGATTATGGCAGCAAAAAAAAGAATGTTCTGAAAAGTCTCACAATGATGATTCAATGCTTCTACACAGAGGTGACAGACATATCACCTCCACTCACATTCTATTTTCTAAAGAAAATCACATGATCATTCCTCACCTTAAGGAGGCAAGGAAGTGTAATTACCCCATGTATCCAGAATGAAGACAGCAAGAAAGTTTGAGGGGAAGCACACGACTATTGGACAACGGGCTGGCTCAATAGTAGTTCTCCTTGTATTTTCTCAACCTCCTCTCACCAGCCCTTCAGGAGTGTTTTCAGAAGATCATATGGTTGGCCTCAATAGAAGGAGAAACCTACAAGAAAAAATGTTGGAGTTCAAAATATGCATAGGCAGGCAAATGTATAGGTTGGTGCTTTTGTTGCAAAGATCAACCAGATTTCTGAATTCTTGGTCACTGCATATTTTGTTATAGGTCTGACTAAGATATTTCCCTTAGCTGCCAGGGAGAAAACTAGGGCCTTTTCTAACTTGGTTCCCAGTGTGACAATCAATGTAAAACAACACCGTTCTCTCTAAATCTACAAACACAGCTTTGAAGGAAAGCAAATAAAACATAAAAAAACCCTGAGCTAGTTTCTCCTCACTCTGGATTATACATGATGAGCATTCTGAATCAGTTTTTTTCATCAGCCCAGCATCAAATTTCAAAAGCCATTCTCTATCAGTTTCTTCTTGGTTGACTCAATCCTTCCTTATTCTCTATATTAAGCATACATTTCAGAATTCTTGCTCCAGTAGCTTTGTTCTACTTCACATTTTTAACTCTGAGTTTCTCTTGGTTTGAATACATCTTTGTCCTTATTTCTTTCATGGGTCAATAGCTGTCTCATCACAAATGTATAACATCATATAATATTCATAATATAATGCCAGTCTCCTCGTATACAACTGGGGAAAAGTGTCCTTCATAATGGTCATGTTTATTTACTGCAAGAATCTTACAGATTTTATTAGAAGAACAGATGATTTTCTTTTGAAGTTTTCTCTACGATGCAGATAGAAATAAAGGATAATAGGTTATGTGTTCCAAAGTCTGTAAATCAATCCATGCCTATCCCTGCTCATTCACACATACTTACAGTGTTCATCAAGCTTCCTCTTTTTCCTCAAATTCACCTTTATTTTTGCTAATTTGATGAATTTCTTTTTGTTCTCTTTGTGTATACACATTCTAAAATAGTCCTCAGGTTCTTGCAAATTAAATTTCTTTCTTTCTTTCTTTCTTTCTTTCTTTCTTTCTTTCTTTCTTTCTTTCTTTCTTTCTTTCTTTCTTTGGAGTAGCAAAGGCCGAGGCAGGCAGATCACTTGAGGTCAGGAGTTCAAGACCAGCCTGGCCAATACAGTGAAACCCCATCTCTACTAAAAACACACACACACACAAAATTAGCCGGGTGTGGTGGCAGGTGCCTATAATCCCAGCAGCTCAGGAGACTGAGGTAGGAGAATTGCTTGAACCCGGGAGGTGCAGGTTGCAGTGAGCTGAGATCACTGCACTCACTTGAGTGAGTGCAATAGCACACTAGTCTGGGTGTTGCAGCGAGACTCCAACGCAAAAAATAAAATAAAATAAAATAAAATGAAAGAAGTAGCAAGTGAAAATGCTTACTAGAGTCATTGTTATTTACAAACTAAAGATTAAATCTAAACACTTTATGGTATGTGGAATTTCCCATGCCTTAAGCTGAGATACCTTAAAATTTGAGTTGGTCAGAATTCAAATATCTTGGAGTCTTCAAATGTTAATAAATATGACTGTATTCAGTTTGTGTTTTTCATTTTAGAGATCAGGCTTACAACTTGAGATATGGTTGCTATGATTTGGATCTAGTTTGCCTCTGACAAAACTCATGTTGAAATTTTATTTTCAATATGGCAGTACTGGGAGGTGGGGCCTAGTGACAGGTATTTGAATTATGAGGCACTGCCCCATGAACAGATTGATTAATGCCGTTTCACGGGAATGAGTGAGTTCTCTCTTTGGAATGAATTAGTTTTCAAGAGAGCAAGTTGTTATAAGTGAGCCTAGCCTCTCTTGCACGACTCTCTGTACACATTGGCTTTCCCTCTTGTTTCCTTGTCATTTTGTGATGCAGCATAAGGCCCTCACTAGAAGTCAAGTGGATGCCAGAATCATGCTTATAGGACTGCCCAGCCTCCAGAATCATAAGCCAAATAAACCTCTCTCATTTATAAATTACCCAGCCTCGGTTATCTTGTTATAGCAATGAAAATGGACCAAAATAATGCCTCACACTAGTTGGATTCCTATTCCACTGTTTAGTTGTCAGCACTTCAGTATCAACTTATATCCCTCTTTAATCTTATATATCCTTTCCCCAGTATCCAATTTGGAAAGGGCTAACCCATATGAAACTAAAAGTAGCTGGAGTTGTATTAATCTTGTAGGTGCTTGAAAAGGCAGCATGTAGAGACCTGCTTCAAAATAGTGTCCAGAATTCATAAGTCTTTGTCATGCCATAAGAGCAGATCAATGACCATTTCCAGTGCGCAATTGAGCATAGGTCTGATGGTTTTCTATTAACACTAGGTATTATTGATGATGCCCTCTCAGACCCAAATATTCATGCAATTCACAGTTGGCATCTTGTTCATGATTGATGGCCCAATGTGAAATGCTCAGTTTGTGATGGATTTCACTTATGACTGTTTCTTAAGTATTTTGCTTAACTTTCTCTGCTAGCTGGACATTCACCAAAGTTATTAAACTCAGTACCTGTAACATTTTAGGTTTGCACATATTTGCTAACCATATCTTTTCAAAACTTTCTTTTCTCTGAAAGTATGGATACAATAAACAAACTTGGCATTGATTTTTCATTTCTACCCAGAGTAAATTGTTACTTTCTAAGTGTAAATCATTGAGTGACTATTTCAAGTTTGGATTAATTATGGGGCATACTTTATAATTTAAAAACTTCATATAACCCACTCATCACAGGGTAGTCATAAATTCTTAATTGTTTAAAGAAAGATGAAAGCAAATAAGACAATAATTTGAAAATATAAACATTTTGAAATGATGATTGTGTGTTCAATAAAATAAAACAGAAGTTTAAACTCAAACCAACCTATTCCCTAAAACTTGAGAATTTCAGCTTCTAACTTTTGTCTTCTGCAATATGTTTGCTATTATGATTCTTGTTGATTGATTTCAAAGTATATATACATGATATTCTGGCCTTGACTTTCTCTCCAACAATAATGTTCTTTGCATAACCTCAGTCACTTACTACCACACCTTCACCTAAGTATTGAGTTCTCTCTCTCTCGCTCACTTTTGCTCTTTGTCTTCAACTACTCCTCACTGTCACCTCCTTTCTCACATGGCCAACACTGTCTGTGCCATTGTTATTCTTGCTCTCCACTGAAAATCCTATTTCATGAGTTAACAGGACCAAAAACAAGACAACTTTCCAAAACTCTACCACTCAGTCTACTCACCTGTAACATCACAGCCTCAACCCTGTCTTTTCCCTTCGTTAGTATTAATTCACTGTCCATGTTCCTAACTGAACAACTGTTTCTATTGTGTACTAACTCCCATTCTCTCTCACCTACTATATTGCTTGGCTATCATCTCTTCTCTCTCCTATCAATTTCTACTATCTGCTCTATAATTAACATCAATATAAAACTGCTGTTGTTTCTCCTTGTTAAAATAAAAACAATCTTCTCTTGACCCCACTTTCTCTCTAACTACTGTCCCTTTAAAGCAAAACATTTAAGACATGTTGTCTATAATCTATGTTCAATTCCTTTCTTCCTCATCTGTCTTAAACCCATTATAAAAAGGTGATTGCTTCTTCCATGCCACCCAAATTCCTCTTGTTAAGGACACCAGTGACCTCCCCATCCACTCGATTAGAAAATCTGTTGGCTCCGCCTTCACATTGTATCTAAACCGTCATTACTCTATATCACTCCTATTGCTGTCACACTAGCCAAAGTCAATAGGATTATAACCCACCAGGAACACTGCCATAGCCTTTCAACATGCCTGCCTACATCAACCCTCATTATGCCTCATACCCCAACTATTTTTGGCACAGCAATATGATCTGTTAAAAAGTAAGTAGATAATGCTACCCACTGTTTAAAATGTTCTAGTGCTTCCCATCTCCTTCAAAGTAAAAGTCAGTCCATAGAAAGGCCTGTGAAATTGGGTCTCCCTCCTTAATTCTTTTCCTTTACCCTTTTAACCAATTTCTCCATCTAATTTCCCCCCTGCTCACTTTACCATTCTCACCTGAGCCTCCACATCATTTCATGACATTTCAGGACACTTGCACCTCAAGGCTTTTGCCTTTGCTGTTCTCTTTCCATTGCCTGAAGTACTGTTTCTCCAGGGAGTTCACCAGAATGATGAGCTCACTTTCTTCAGGTCTTTGATGAAATATCCTATTAAGGTCTTCCCTGACTGGCCTTTAAATTTTGCATTTACATTCTGTCTACTTGCCTCTCCTGTTTAATTTTCTTCTCAGCATTATCAATGTCTAGAATACTATATATTTTAATTTTTTTACTTGCTTTCCACACTGCAGTGTAAACTCAGTGAGGCAGGGAATGTTGTCATATTTCTTTGTTACCGTATCTCCAGTAGCAGAACAGTTCCTGGCACATGGTAAACCTTCAACAAAATGTCATAAAGTGTAAATGAAAGATATTGGACACTATGCCTGGTTGGAATTACCTGCAGATATTGCAAAACTACTAAGGCATCTACCTCCACACTCCAACCAGACACTATTACAAAACTGATCTCAACCTGTTGTATCTTTTCTATGACATTGTTGGCTTCTTGAGGGAAGATATGATGCTTTTTATTTCTATATTTTTATCATTTGGAAAATGGGTGTGGGCAATGAATGTTGAATGGGTAAATATGCGGAATAAAAAAAAAATACCTTGATGAATTTTAAAGACCCCCGTCATTTGAATGTTCTGCTCTATCAGAAGATTGAGGCTGTCATGTACTCTTCAATAATGTCATGCGGATGGTGATGCCCCAAATTATTCTCTGACCATAAAGAACATTCTATGCTTCTCTTGAGCTAGTTTAGAAATAAACATTGTGGATAACCTTGGTTGCTATGTAAGTCAGATAACCCGAAATTAACTTGATTTTAAAAGACTTAGAAATAGAACTAATTGCTCTTTCCTTTTGTTTTCTTTCTTTTCTTTCTTTTTTTTTCTTCTGAGACAGAGTCTCACTGTCTCACCCAGGCTTGAGTGCAGTGGCTCAATCTTGGTTTAAGCAATTCTCCCACCTCAGTCTCCTGAGTAGCTGGGACTACAGGTGCCTGCCACCACACCCAAGTAATTTTTGTATTTTTGGTAGAGACAGACTTTTGCCATGTTGTCCAGGCTGGTCTTGAACTCCTGACATCAGGTGAACTGCCTTCCTCAGCCTCCCAAAGTACTGGGATTATAGGTGTGCACCACTGCGCCCAGCCAAGAGAGTTGATTTTCAAAGTTGCCTTTAGTTTAATCATTTAGGCATAAACTGATGACTGCTTTCTCAATGTCATCCTCATTGTCATTTACACATACTGATCATAATTTTTCATCTCTTCAGCAAATATTGAGTATTGACCACATACTTGGCATGACAGGAGGCACAAGCGGTAAAAAACAGCAATAAAAAAAAATCAGACTTGATCCTGCCCTTTTAGGCTTTACAGTGATTACACATTGTGAAAATTTCTACCATGAAACAGGATGAAGTCATGTGTACACTGGCGCTTTTGCCCTTGCTGTTAAAATTTTTTAAAACTTTTTTTAAAAATAGCAGTTTTTGCAAAAAACATGCCAAATTGTAAAGACCATCGATGTTAGGAAGAAACTGCATCAACTAATGAGCAAAATAACCAGCTGACATCATGATGACAAGATCAAATTCACATATAAGAATATTAACCTTAAATGTAAATGGGCTAAATGCCCCAATTAAAAGACTTAGACTGGCAAAT